>NC_072893.1:97984328-98287358 GCF_027943255.1 Anastrepha obliqua | reverse complement strand
TTCACACCTGTAGTCCATATAGCCAGATTGGTTTTATTATAGTTTTGTACACTAACAGCTTCTTCTGTATAGTAAGTCTGCATTTTGTGCAGTTGTCGAAGTGTGTCTTTTATTTGTTTGACCTTTTGCTCTATGTGGTGATTATTATCTAGTTTGGAGTCCAAGTGAATTGATATTTAGTAGGTGGTTCTATTGTAATTGCTTTGTCATTAATTTTAATTGGAGCTGCAGTAAATTTTGTTTTGGTAGTAAATATAACCTGCACGGTTTTGTCTTCATTTATTTTTAGGCACCAATTACACTGGTTTACAGCCAAAATGCACCAGAGACGCCGTTATGAAATTCCTATGTAAAATCACCGTCTGATTCCGAAAATCAAGGTTATTTTTTATTCTATGGTAACGTTTTTGAGATATTTACGAATTACCGTTATTTCAAAAAAACAAAAAATTGGGCCCACTTAATCATATATATCTCAAAAACGAATTGAGCGATTCCAAAACCGTTTAAAGCTTTTAAAAGGTAATAAAATTTCCTATAAACTGTGTGTAAAACACTTTTTGCTAGGCCCTGCAGATTCAAAGATAACGAACTATCATAACGGATTTTTTAAATTTTTTTAGTAAAAATATAAAAAAATTTGTACTTTGAGAGAAAGGATCTCGAAAACTTTTTACTTTTTCGTGTATTTTTTGTTTTCACTCTAAGCTCTGTTTTATTACAAAAAAAATAAACTTTGATTAAACAAAATCGATGAACTAATACAAAAGTTACAAGCATTCAAGTAAATATATCCATATAGTAAAACTTAAGTATCCTACAAATAATAGCATATGTACTGTATGTATTCTGTCTTAACTCTATGATCTTATTTTATAATTGAAAAAGTTATGTGTCTTGTTTTGACGCTTATTTATATAAGGATCGGTTTCTCTTATGAGAAACCAACAGTAGTCACCCATCATAGCAACATCCCAGAATCCTTGATACCGACTTTCAATCATTTTCATTTGCTGGTGAAACCTTTCGCCATGCTCGTCACTTTCGTCGCCAAAATTTTGCGGGAAAAAATTTAAATGGGAGTGCATAAAATGAATTTTTAAAGACATATTTACTCCTGAAAGAAAATTAAAAAAGGAATTAGATAAATACATAAGTGACACATTAGCATATAATTTTCTTAGGCTGGGTTAATCTTCCAATTCAGAACAAATTTTGGTCGTTCTTGTTTGTTCGGAGCAGGGCAATAAATTCAGATTAAGGGCTATATATTCTCATGTAAATTTAAAAATTTGCTTTAAAATTTTTTGTTTAGTTTTAAAGTTAACTGAGAAAACGGTCTTATATACATATATATATATATAATATATATATAACGGTCTTATATGTGTTTTTTATTTACCCATTTCCGCATTGTTTTTGATTAAATCGTTCTCTATCAGCTCGAAGGACTTTTGTGTTTGCCTAAAAAAGAAGTAACGACCTTTTCAAAAGAGTCCCACGCCGCTGCCTCCACTGGTGACAATAGTTCTTTGAAATGGGTATTGGCCGTTATTTTCCTTATTTGCGGCCCCACAAAAATCCCTTCCTTTATTTTTGCTTCTGAAATCTGTGGAAAGATTGTTTTCAAATAATGAAAAGCTTCGCCTTCTTTGTCCAAAGCCTTGACAAAGTTTTTGATAAGGCCGAGCTTGATGTGGAGCGGAGTATGAGTATTTTATGTTATCCACCCCAACTTGAAACGCGATTCGTTCTGGCCAATCCTTTATGATGTAGTGGTCTTGACGTGCTCGGCTATCCCATTTGCATAGAAAGCAACAGTATTTTGTGTATCCAGGTTTTAGACCACATAGCTTTCCAACGACTTTTAGATCGGCACATATTTTCCAATCATGTTCTTCGTATTTAATTAATTCAAGCAATTTTTGCATTGTCTCATATGTTTCCTTCGTATTTACTGCATGCGCGATCGGGATAGATGGCTTTTGGTTGCCAATATGCAATAATACGGCCTTTAAACTTAATTAATTGCCGTCTATGAACAATCGCCACTCTTTTGAATCATATGGTTCACCAAACTGTTTAAATAGACTAGCAATGTTTTTGCAATAACAAACACTGTCCTTCTTCGTATAGTACTGGGAGAATTGTTCGTGACGAGTCCTATAATATGTTACCTTAACATCGGATGAAACAAATTTAAATTGTTGCACACGAGAGGCGTGTAGTTCGGCCTTTTCTTTTGACAATTCCAAATCCCTTATCCAATCATTGAGTTGTGCTTGTGACAAAGGGTTTCTTTCGTTTTCCGTTTGCAATTCAGTACAACATGATGCCGCGTAATCAGATACTGCTGTTGACAATGAAACTGGAGCCGAAACTAAAGTTAAATTTGATTCTGGCAATGTAGCTTCCCTTGAATTTAGTTCTGGTAATGACACTGTAGATACGCTGGCATAGGTTACTTTTCTTGACTTTCCAACCCCAAATACTTTTGTAGTACAAATATAGCAGTCCGTTGAATGGCAAGTTGGTTCCCTCCTCTTCATTGGTGTAATAAATTTCATATGTCGCCTAAATAGATAGTTTAAGAATCATATGTACATATGCTACTATTTGTAGGGTACTTAAGTTTTACTATATGGATATATTTACTTGAATGCTTGTAACTTTTGTATTAGTTCATCGATTTTGTTTAATCAAAGTTTATTTTTTTTGTAATAAAACAGAGCTTAGAGTGAAAATAAAAAATACACGAAAAAGTAAAAAGTTTTCGAGATCCTTTCTCTCAAAGTACAAATTTTTTTATATTTTTACTAAAAAAATTTAAAAAATCCGTTATGATAGTTCGTTATCTTTGAATCTGCAGGGCCTAGCAAAAAGTGTTTTACACACAGTTTATAGGAAATTTTATTACCTTTTAAAAGCTTTAAACGGTTTTGGAATCGCTCAATTCGTTTTCGAGATATATATGATTAAGTGGGCCCAATTTTTTGTTTTTTTGAAATAACGGTAATTCGTAAATATCTCAAAAACGTTACCATAGAATAAAAAATAACTTTGATTTTCGGAATCAGACGGTGATTTTACATAGGAATTTCATAACGGCGTCTCTGGTGCAGAAAAAAAGTTGAAATTTGTGATCCAGTGTTATCAAACCATTCCTTAACTGCGTTTGTGTATTGCTGCAGTTTTTCAGTAGCGATAATTAAGCTTTTGTCTGATGCTAATAGTATTGTATCGTCTGCGAACGTAGCAATTGATGAATTAGTTTCGTCAGAAGGTGGTATGTCTGCGGTGAATAAAACATATAGTAGTGGTCCAAGAACGCTTCCTTACGGAACTCCAGCTGTTATTTAATGATTATCTGAACACTTATTGTCATATTTAATCTAGGTAGTTTTTTATAAAGAGATAGTAGTCAAAAGGTCAAAAGTCAAAAAGTCAAAAAATAGTGCTATATTTTTATTTTAGCTACGTCCAAAAAAACTGCCGCACAGTAACGATTGATTTCAAGATCTGATTGGATTTTATTTGTAATTCTATGGATCTATTGGATAGTCGAATGTTTTTTTTTTAAATTTTTCGTCTAGAAATTGGCTTAGTAGATCATGCAGTAATTTTTCAGCAATTTTAGATATTGTCGGTAGTAAGCTTATTGGTCTCTATGATGATACGATAGTCGGATCTTTACCCGGTTTTGGAAATGCAGTAATCTCTGCTACTTGCCAGAGTTTCGGAAAATATTGTAAACGAAACATTGCATTAAAAACGTTTCGCAAAAATATATATGCCTTGGTTGGTAGCTCTGCTAATGCATTCCCTGTTATCATGCCATATCTGGGTACTTTTTTCTGTTTTATTCCTATTTTAATGCAAGCTATTATTTCGTGTATATTCGTCCGTTTTATTTTTGGAAAATCATAATGGCCGTTTTGGTTGTCGATTTTCTTTTCTTCGTCATTTGATATAACTTTTTCGAAGTAATTTGCCAAATGTTTCACCTTTTCTTTTTTAATGGTGGTTGATGTTTTATTTGGGCTTTTGATTTTTGAGTGCATTTCCATAAAGAGTAAATTGTATCTTGATAGGGAGTCAGGTTCTTCAAATAATTCTCGATTTCCTTGTTATTTCTTTTGTCGTAAGGTGATCTAGTATTTTGCCTTCTTTTTCTTAACTTTCGGTTTGCAATAATTTGCTTCTTAATAGAAATGTCAGTTGCTGCTGTATTTGTTCTATTTGCCTGCTTTGGTGCCGATCTTATCCCTGATTCTAGGACTACGTCGTTAAAATGGATAATGGCATGTTCATTGCCAAGTTGCCTAAGTATGTGAAAAGATGAATCTATAGATTTAATGTAATTTACATATTCAAGTAATATCGGGGAGTGTCAGAAGAAAGTTCATAGCATGACTGAATTGTCAATTAGTTATGGTTTATGTTTTTGGTTATGCAGAAATCAATCAAGTCTGGTATTTTCTTTACGTCAGTTGACCAATACGTAGGTTCTCCGGTACTTATAAATCTGCAATTGTTTTTGTTAACTGCGTTAATCAGAATAGGCCCCTTTTTGTTGGTGAGTCTTGAGCCCCAATAAATGTGTTTTGATTTGAGATTTCCAGCTGCAATAAATCTATTGTTAAGCGTTCTTACGTATTTGTCATATTGATCCGAGCTTATTATATGTATAAATGGAAAATAAATGGAGAAGATAGATACTGGTCCATTCTTGTCACAGATTTGTTGTCGTGGATTTAAGATAAGGCGTCGAATACAGGAGTTGCTCAGTGTGCCTTATGCTTGATTTAATACTTATAGCAGCTCCTCCGTGGGCTCTTTATATTTATCTAAAATCAACTATCAACTAAAAATTGTTTTAGCTCTAAATAGTGCTGTGTTAGTCCATTTGTATTCCAAATTCGAATTTCTATTTTATCACTTTTGTCAATTCATATTATTTAAAAGCATTGGAATTATGTATATTCATCATATTTGTCATTTGGTTGACGAAGAATTTTACCACGTCTTTAAAAAACAATGACATTGATTTTTTCAGATTTGTTAGTCAGTTCCTGCTCTGCTTTATGTTCCCTTGAAGAATATGCAACATCAGCATAACTTACTCCGGGAATTATGTTTGTTATGGCTGTTGTTGTGGGTGTATTATTTTTATTTGTGTTTAATGTTGGTTCTTTATTACGCAGAGGTGTAAATCTTTGGATTTTAAGTGCTTATAAATTTCTCATCCTTTGTAGTTGGCGGTATGGTTACCTCCACCTAAGGCGCATTTAACTTCCTTCATTTGGTTTTTGCATTCCATTGAAAGGTGTCTACCAGCGCATTTCACGCATACTAGATCTCTTTTAAAGGGTGGTTAAGTTTCAAGGGCCGGTGTTGATTTTGAATAAAATACAACTTTTTTAGGAAATTGTCATTTCTCTTTATTATGATAATATTGGTATGGCTCAATTACGTATAGAACAAAATATCGGCCCAATAGCCGCCGCGACCTCGGCGGCACACATCCATCCGATGGTCCGATGACGCTGAGGCATAATTGAGGTTCTATGCCGCTAATGTGCCGAATTATCTCATCCTTTAGCTCTTTAATTGTTACTGGCTTATCGACGTACACCTTTTCTTTCAAATAACCCCAAAGAAAGAAGTCCAACGGTGTCGTTGACGTGTAGATGTGGCTCACATTCAACAACGGCCCTTGAAATTTAACCACCCTTTACAATAATTTTTTGTGTGCCCATTTTTTTGGCATTTCCACCTCAAAGATTGCTATGCAGTTCATTAGCTTATTTATATTGTAAATGTCTTTGTTGTTATCACTTGCTTATAGTTCGATGGAAAATGGTGATAGTGGTTTTTTTGTTGTTCTTTGTATTATATTAGTAATGTTAAGTACTTGTGGGTTTTTTCGTATAGTTCTGTTTTAATTTCTTCCTGGTCTGTAGAGTGGTACATATCTCGTAAGACTACTTTAAATCTTCTTACACTTTTTGGCCTAAATGTATGCAGTTACGTCCTTTTTTCTTTAATATGTAATATATTTGCAAATTTGCATTCATTATATGCTAAATTTTTTAAAGTGAAGCTGTTATTTGCCACTTTATTTACTCTTTAATGTTTTTATACATTCTACACCTTGAACATCTTGAAAGTCTGAGTCAACTCAGTTCGCAATACAAATAAACAAAAGTAGGAAAAATTATGGGTTTGTGAAAATTCAGCCAATGGCTTGGTAGTTTTGTGATTTGTAAATTTAAACACACGGAACCTTAAATTCTGAAAAGCACAAATTAATATAAAGCCTCCTAATGCAGTTTGCTTACGTTTTTATGAGGAAGACGCCGTGGCAAGAAAGTATGTGTGTGTGTGTGTGTGTATAATTTCGTGTGTTTGGTTGTTTCCCTTGATTTCGCTCCTTCCTTTTGCTTGTTTATTTATCCGCTCTTACGACACAGCGAATTCGGAAGGCGTAATCTTTTTCTCTATTATTCTTGAGTTGTAGCAAGGCGTTTCTATATAAGGTAATATCGTTAGAACAGCTTATTAATTCGCTTTGGGAGAATTTAGTATTTCTGGCCCTTCTGTCAAAAATTTGTGCCAAGGCGAATTTGCTTGCTCACTCCACCTCCAATTAGAGACGATGTTCAACAAAATCAACAAGGTTTATGCGCAAGTATTTTAAAAAGTTGTTACGAGTATGTAATATTTTTGTCTTATGTGTTTCAATTTATGTTTAAGATCTTGGTTATAGCTAGTGAGGGATTTTTACGTTCGCGTATGATAGGTGCAGATGTTGCGGAGATCGATGTGCTCGTTTTCCTAGGCTCACATATTGAACCCTTTTTCTATACACTGAATCAAAAAAACTCCACTATAGCAGTACCGGTTATTGATTTGATTAGTCTCGAATACAACGCAAGTCCTCTGGTGCATGGTGACTTCAATTGGAATTACATTACAAATGAATACTGTGAAGAAAGGTGAAGATTTGTGTCCATTGAAACCACCAACAATAGCTGGTGGCTGCTTTGCGACAATTCGATAGCATTGTTATGGCACTATAAAAGTATATCCGTGTTTGTGTGTAGGACAGCACCCGATGGTAAGGATTCCATGAACCCCAAATCATTACTTGACGCTCACGAATGGATGGACGAATACAAGGAGTATTTTCTGAAGGAAACAAAATCGTGATATGCATGGTGGATTATGATGACATCTTAGCGTGCCTGGAGATATATAAACGTTTGAAATGTCATGATTTTTCTTGGTACATGAAAAATATATACCTCGACATGTTGCTGCCTGGTCCAGAGACCAAAAAGACCACAGAGGCGGCCAGTGTTTACCAACCGGAGTATTAGAGAAATCGTAATTATGTTGCAACCTACATATTATATATTATATGATACGCCTGACCGGCACTAATTTGTAACAATAAAGAAGTGGTTTGTGGCATGCGGCATGCCCAGACGAAATAAACACATGTCAGGGGGGCTGACTGATCTTCACTATAGCAATATTGTTATTCTATAACCAAATAGTTATTAGTTTAGAATAAGTTTATAAATACATATATGTTTGTATTTGCAAATAAATCCACTTTTATATATGTATATATATGTATAAAAGCTATAAGCTAAGTAAAGCAATTGAAATGAGTGCAAATTCGACCTTTTAATTATTATACCTATCCTTTTTCCAAACTGTTCAGAAAGAAATTATGTTTCTTTTGTATTTTAAGAACACCATTTTATTTCGTGTTTTCTTTTTCGTATTCATACATGGTAAATTATGGGTTTAACGATATTTTATAGCGTAATAAAGAATTAAACAGCTTGAATTTAAATATAAAAAACAAAACCTTTTTAATCTTTAATTTAATTATATAAATAACATTTGTAGAGAATTTTTCGAATTTCAAATAAGTATTCGTAGGATGTTGCGTGAATGAAGAAATCGAAAATATATATGTATTATATATATTAAGTTAACGACACAAAAATTTCAAGCGAAATAAATATTTTTCGCTGCGCATAGCACTTTCACACGCGCACCATAAGCTCAGTATTTTGTTACCTGATAGTTCGGACTGATTTGCTGACGCTATGTCTGCACGTCAAGTTAACGGAAAGCTACTAGTCACATTGCAGCGATTCTTTTTAAATATTTTTAAAGTTCACTTCAAAATTCAGTCGTCAAGTACCACTCACCAAAAGCAGATGTATTTGCTTTTAAATAATACCTACATTTAAATAATAAAATTATAATAAAAATGTAACTGTTTTTAAATAATAAATTTTACTAATAAAATAATAATAAAAATGTAAAAATATAAATTAAAACCAATAATAAAATTATAATTAATAAAAATATATCTGCTTTTAAATTAAAATTATAACAAATAATAATTGTAATTACAATAGTAAAATCATAATAAAATTATAATAAAAAAATAAATATAGCTTTATTTAACTTATATAATTGGCAAGTACATCTTCGATTTGGAAGCGGTTTTCTATGAGGAGCTTTTTCATAGGAGATTCAGATTTTTTGCACTGCCTGCAGAGGCGCAACCTCAATTAGATTAAACCTACCTACCCATCAGTCGCACTGTGCAGTTCGGTATCGAAAAGTTTCAAATTCAACTCAACTCTCACTCGAACCTCGAACGTCGAAGACATCAAGATCAAGTCGTTTGAACTCTTGACTGATCAAAATTAGAGTTAGATTGATTGGTAACTTTCTCTGATGAGTCACAAAGGGATGTATTTGGGAATTGTAAGTATCACCAGGTACTTCGGAATATTTAAAGTTTCAATTGCGAGTCCAGTGAATCCTTGGCTTATAATTAGGAAGAAGTCTAAAACTTCACCTGAGTTAGGTCAGATAATTAATAAAGTATGGCATGTATAAATAAATATTGCAAATTTTGGCATAGTCAAGACCGATGACTTCAAAAACGTTGTAGAGGGTTGAGAGAGTGTAATTTCGTTGAGTACCGAATCTTCTGTCGAACAGAATTTTTCGAAAAAAAGAATAATATTTTGCGTCTCTTTATAATTTTTTGGCAACTGACCCCTAGTTTTATACAATTTCTATTAATTTTGTGTACGCCTAAGGTTGTAAGCTTCAAAGAAGAAATCAGATGCAAGAAAATCAATGTAAGCTTGAAAAGGAATTTGTTCAAAAATTCAGTCATCGCAAGAACGTAGGAGGAATAGTTTGGGACCACCTAAACCACTAGCAAACTATAGTGGCTTTTGATTGTCTATAAATTAATTCCAGGATCGTACTTTTCTGGTGTGTGCCAACATGAAGTCCAAAGCCAAAACAAAATAATAAAAACAACGACTTTCACTAACCTCTCATCATCATCATCGTCGAATCACAACTCAGTCATACTCATTTCATCTCGGTTTTTATTTATTTTAATTTTTAAATATTTTCAACTAACTTATTTGGATGGAATCTATTTCTATTTAAATTTCTCGCCCAAATTATTTCGCCCGATTAGCCCAAGCGGGCAAAACTCTTCATCGAATGAGTGCCATAATACCAAATTACAATTCGTTCGATCAGCTCTTTCGACCACAGTAGAAGATCGAACGCCGCTCATAATAAGGGCCTTACCACCAATTTTATGTAAATATTATTTGCTATTGAACCTACGGACACTAATATGTATGTAATACAGCAACTTATTGCCATTGCTTTCTCCAGAATTCTTATAAGCATAATCTTAGAAAACAGTTGCCCGAGAAACAGGGAGCCCTTATTTTTTTCCAAATAACCGCTAGTGCAGTACCAAAAGGTTTTGTACGTCTGCCAATGTCATAATCCTTCAACTAACAACTAATAATAAACAGAGGCGCTCAACATGCATCGCCAACCACAAGGTACTGGTTGAAATGTTTGGCAATTGGAAACCATCTCAAAGGTTTATTTAAGGACAGCAAAACATATGTAAACAAGAGCTTTTAAATGATTTCAATTGGGATAAGAGAGGAAGTCAGAGAGAAAGTACGAGAGTGCTTTAACATACTCAACAAATCTATTACACTCTCCTACACACATCATGAACCATTCAATGAGGACATATGGACGTGAGCACAAGCACTTTTGGAAAACCTCTCCCACGCATTCCGTGCCAGTATTCAATTGCCCGCTACCACGCTGCAACCTATCCATGTACTCTTGTTTTCTAGGAAACTGAAATTAATCCTTGATTCCTATTCACTTTCAGCATAATTCCAGTATTGCTAAAGTCTCAATACCGCAGACTTGCCGAATGCATTTAGCACATGTTTGTCAGTCAATCCTCAGCAACAATATCCCGACAAACTACCTTAGCTACGAGTATACTCGTGTGTGCATATGTACTTATATTGTAGATATACCTTAGGTATACAGGTGTAGGTTGACTAATATAATTTTGGTTTTTGTAATGAACGAGACATTTGTTGTCATCTATCATATTGCCTCTTAAACGATATTTATTAACTTATTGCAATTTGTGATGCTGCTGTTGTCTCAAAGGGTAATATGCACCCAGACAGACACCAGAGTGTTCACAACAGTAGTTACAATTTTTATGTATTCGATTTGGTCTTAGTATTTATTTATATTATTCCATTACTATTGTTTTGTTCTTCTAGAGCCCCACGCGAACATTTTTTTATTCCCGTGAAGGCATGCGCCTTGTGCATATTACACCAAATAAATGATTTTTCACTGAAATATGGTAGATGTAGCTACTCTATATTTTCCAGTAGTATAAATTATAGTTTGTTGTTATGGAGCACTATGTGCTCATTGAAAACAAGTTATTGCTTGTGGTTATGGAGCACTATGTGGTTTTCAATGAGCACATAGTGCTCCATAACAACAAACTATAATTTATACTAGTTTTTGTAATCTCACAAAATTGAGCTATTAAATATATACTCGTATTTAGTACTATATAGAATAACAAAACTCAGTAATAGACATACTCAGAAAAGGAACACATAACAACAGATGTCCGATATGAACAACTAGTGCGAAATACATAAATAGATTCAAAACAGTAGTAAAAATAATATGTAGCTTCTGCTCAAATATGAACGAGACGTTATCAATAAAACGGTCCGCGGATGAGATATGGCAAAAATAAATTTTTTGTTTTTTTGCAGGACTGTTATACGCTTACATGGCAAATTTCAGCGTGATATGTCACATAGTTTGTTTTCTGTGCTACTGTAAACAAATCAAGCTCGAGTGTGTTCTTCGAATTCTCTTTTATGACTTCAATTGTCTCAAAATGTTTTCCACGGAGCGGCAACTTGAGCTTGGGAAACAGGAAAAAGTCACATGGAGCCATATCAGGCGAATACAGTGCTTGCGGAACGATATTAACATTATTTTTGTTCAAATAATCGCGAACAAGACGTGATGTGTGAGGTGGTGCATTATCGTGATGCAAGAACCATGACTTGTTGTCCCACAATTCCTTCCTTTTAAGACGAATGTTCTCGCGCAAACGCTTTAAAACGTCTAAATAATATTCAGCGTTAACCGATCGACCTTGCGGAAGGAACTCCGAGTACACCACACCTTCGTAATCGAAAAAAAAACAGTCAGCATAACCTTAATTTTTGAGCGACTTTGGCGTGGTTTTTTGGGTTGATGTACGGCCCTCTTTGAACGATTTGTACCACTAGAAAACACGTGCACGCGATAGAGCAGAGTCCCCATAGGTTGTCTACAACATTTTTAAGGCGTCTGAAGCCGAAATTTTGTTGGAATAACAAAATTTCAAACAAATTCTTTGTTCAACTTGAATTTCCATCGTTAAATTCGAAGAACACACTCGAGCTTGACCCGTTTACAGTAGCACAGAAAACAAACTATGTGACATATCACGCTGAAATTTGCCATGTAAGCTTATAACAGTCCTACTAAAAAACAAAAAATTTATTTTTGCCATATGTCATCCGCGGACCGTTTTATTGATAACGTCTCGTTCATATTTGAGTAGAAGATACATCAAAGATTAGTCAACGTGTGAGGGGTGTTCAAGGTGATCTCGATATCATTATAAAAAACAACTCGGATTTAAAATATTTATATGCTACATCTAAATATATTTTTCGTTCTTGTCCGAAAAATGTACGGCCGCATTAAGCTTTTAATCGTTAGAATATTTTTTTCTACGAAGATCTTTTTTCAAATTTGAGATCAAAAACCAATCACTAGGGGCCAGTTGTTAGCTATGCGGTAAGTGATTGATTTCTTCGAAGCTGCCATCGGAGCGTTGTCGTAAAGAAGCAAAATAACGCCAAAAAGTTTCCTCAACTTAAAAGGTAGTACTACTACTAGTACCTCAGCAAGTGAGTCAAATATACTATGTATATACAGTAGTACCTCAAACGGATAGGTGGAGATAGCTGAGCACCAGAAGCACGAAAAAAAGAGCATGGGGGAAACTCTAAGCCGACAGTTTCCATGTGTTTTTGGCAATGTAGATTATAATAAGTCCATTCATTCAGTAACTAGTAGAAAACCAATAGATATCCTCAACTCTTTCAGGCCGCTGGTCGCGATTGTTACAATAAAGACCCTCAACGTAACTGGCGAAGAGAACCTGCTCAAAGTTAATAGAGGACTATGCAATAAGTGATCCGGATTATACGTAGAGGAAGAAATTGAACAGGACCGTTCTTGTAAAGGGCAGAAGAGTTACAACGTCAATAATTTAATTTGATTGTTTTGGCTTAAATTTAATTGAAATAATACGACTTGCGAATGTATAGTATACAAGCCGGAGTTTTTATATGCTATTAACAATAATTATTTTGGTTTACATTTACATGTTATTAAAACTTTTAAAATTATCAATTATATTGCCTACAAATTTTTGAAGTGATTTTATTAACTGCTGGTCTTTGCTAATGGATCGTAAATCAAAAGGTGGAGCGTGATGCTCATTGCTTTGTAGTTGTGGTTGAATATCGCCCTTGCAAACCGCACGGACAGTGATCGGGATGCAGGTATTCTTTGTGGAACCCATGTCCTGTCAGCAATTGAGTCATTTCAAAAGTGATGCCAAATGACTCTCGGTATATTTTGGCTTCTTCTGGAGATCGGAAGAAAACTTTTATTGACGAGCCAGCTATAATTTGGGCCAAAAATTACAAAAGCAGCGCCGTATCCTCTAGCCTCCTGTTTACTATCATCTGTGTAGCTGTGAGTTGAATTCGCAATTGTTGCTGTGAAATCACCGTGACGGTTTGCCAGATGTAATTGCAGACGCTGCGGAACTCGTTTTTGAAGGGTGACATCCGTTGGAAGTGATGTAGATTTTCCAGTTGTTTTGACATCGTCAATTCTCGAGACCTCGGCTATCTTGAGGTGCAATGGAGTAAAACCGGAAGGTGCCAAGGCTGAGTTAATCGAAACTGTGTGGAACGCTCTAATCGTTCGGGTGGCAAAACCTGTTTGAAACGGCCTCTATATACGCCGTATGTAATAAAACTTAGTCGCTTTGCCCCGGATACTAGCACCATACGTTATTGTAGGTTCGACAACTTGTATGTAAATAGTTACAACATTTTCGGATGCACACCTCAAGTTGGACGCAAGTGTTGCCAAAGATACGTTGCACTTTAGTTATCACGTGACGCGTATGGCTGCTAAACTTCAAGTTGTTGTCAACTACCGAACACTGGCAGCAGACCAATTGGTCGATAGGATGCTAGGCTATGGTATTTAAATCTTACTTGTTTGATTTTGAGAGTATTTTAACGTAAACTTCTTTCCATGGTTTAGAGAAATGGCCAACCATTAAACACGCATTATACAATGTGGTTAAAAATGTTGTGCTTGCCTTGGCCTTGGCTAAAATATATCTGATATGAAGTGGTATACTCCAGGTGCTCTGTTTTTATTCATTGTTTCTAACATATCGAATACCTCACCCTCGGTGAATTCAATGTCGTTTGGTGTTCCCAAGCTAGTTTTAACTTGCTTGTAAATTAAGCGGTGGTGAATAGCAGTGTCCTCATTGTCATCCGGATAAAAAATGGCGTAACAAAGCTTCGGCAGTTTCATGTTTCGGTATAATTACCAGAACTATACAACGATGGAGCGTATTTTATGATACGGTTTGTAAGTGACCATACATCTACCCTGGTTATTACAGAATTTACGAAACTTAGCTGTAGACACCTCTTTAAGTGCCTTAGCATATTCACTTTTGGCAGCGGTATGTTCTGCCGCAGCTGCGGTTGTAGGTTTGTTCACCTTGATTAACTTATTTAAGTCGTGGTGAAGTTTGATGCATTGCTCCTCAAGCGTCTGTAAATCTTGTGCCCACCATGGATTATAACGTTCAACGCTACCTCGCTTCTTCATGGATGCCTCAGAGGCCTGAGATATGGCATCTTTAATGTTTTTATCTATTGAGTCCAGATTATCTGGAGTCGCTATACTGAAATCAGTTTCCAAGGTGCCAGTTTCAGAAAGTATATGCTGTAGTATTTTATTAAAAATGTTCCATAGATAAGTTGACCCAATTTTGGAGTCAGTTATATTTAAGTGGATCTGAATTTTAAAAGTAATAGCAGATTGATCAGAATTTGGAACTGCCGTGGCGTTCACTTGCCAATCAATAAATGGGGCTTGCTAAGTTATCAGTCGATAAAGTGACGTCTGGAATTGAACTTGCCGATGCCCCATGACGAATAGCGTTGAAGGTGGGAATTGTTCCTATGTTGCATTCTATTATATTAACGGTTTTGCTGATACAATATAAGCTATTGTTCTACTATGATGTTTCTCAGTATTTGAACCCAAAAGTGAATGCCATCCGTTAAGGTCACCCACGATTTGCAACGAAGAAGATGTTTTTGAAATAAAGTAGTTCAACACGTGTAATGTCTTGTACTGGTCCACGGTTGGTGCGACATAGGCGCTATGTCGCTATGTATAGAATCCGCTGCTCGATACTGACTTTGACCACGCTGAGATTTGGCGTCGATAGCTGCGACACTCCAGGGGCTGCACCAACGGATTTCTTCACTAAAATACATGCTTTGATCGGGGGCTTCGAATTGAAAAACAGAAATGTCATCAATAGGCTTCATTTTATTAGCATTGCCAACATAAGGTTCAGACACCAAAGCGGTGTCGACAGAACTAAATAGCAATGGTTTAAATTAATTTGTATAAAATTGAGCGTCTTATACAATCCATAATCTTTTCTGCCATTGTTTTGTTTGCGGGTAGTGCTTCGCGCCCGTCGCCGAGTGGTCTTCGTTTACTTTGTTTCCAGTTTTAGCATTCCTTGTGCTAATGGTTGAAATATTTTAATTTTCGTTTATTATAAGTCTAAAACATAATTATTGTTTGTACAGACCACTTAGATCTAATATGAGCTTAAAATACTACTATATTACTGTAATTATTAAATAAATTAGAAAAGAGAGTTTAGAAATTTATAAAATTCTTTGAAACCGAAAAGTCAAGCGGAATAGAATTCGAGATCTCATTAAATCTCTTAAAGCGCGGGCAATAGGAGCATTACGCACATAATTCGTGTTAAGAAATCTAAGATGAAATGGATAAGTATTGCGTAACGATCTAGTAGGAATATGAAAGTAAATGCAACGTAATAGGGATGAACAGTCCACTTCTCCTTTAATTACACTAAAAACAAAAGACAGTGAGAGTATGGACTTTCTACTCTCTAGAGGCTTCAAGTTAATTAAAGTCAAACGGGAATGATAGGAAGGGAAAGGATTTGAGAATTTTAACGACCTGTACACGTTCAATTCGCTCTATAGCAAATTGGTGGCAAGGCCTCCAGATAAAAGTTGCATATTCTAATCTAGAGCGAACAAAGGAATTAAAAAGTAATTTGTGAGTGTAAGGGTCCGAGAGCATCGAGCTATTACGCCGTATAAAACCTAAGACTGAGTAAGAAGTGGACACAATAAATTTAATGTGACTTTTTTTTTTTTTTATATTTTACATTGCGACTAGTTACAATGAAAACTCTTATTAACTAACGAGCAATTTGTTTAGAATTTAGAAAATAAGGTACATATATACAACAATTAACGCTAAGGTGTGGTTAGTACATTAAGTCTTTGGGCTTTCTGCGTTTCAGTCTTCTTCTCCAATTAGCTAAATTAGCGAGAATAGTGGCCTATGTAATATATTAACGTGGTTTTTTAACCTTTCATAATGGGCTTTTGCTATCTTTTTTATTGTGTCTGCCACCGAGTCAATATTTAGGTCGCGTTCAAGATCGGAGCTACGGATATACCACGGAGCACCGACTGCACATTTAATAATTTTATTTTGGAACCTTTGTATAGATTGAATGTTAGATTGAATGTTACTTTGGCTGGAGCAGCCCCATAACTGTGCGCCGTAGGACCATACAGGCTTCAGAATTTGTTTGTATACAATCATTTTATTATTGGTGGATAGTACTGATTCCTTTCCCATAAGCCAATACATATTTCTGTTTTTTATTTCTTCTTCTTCTTTCTTTTTCTTTACATGGGCTTTCCATCTTAGCTTGGCGTCTAGAGTCATGCCCAGATACTTTGCAGTATTTGAGTATGGAACCTGTTTACCATTTAAATATATTGGAACATATTTGATTTTGTTTTGGGTGAAATTTATATGCACAGACTTGCTTTCATTTAATTTAATATGCCATTTATTCGTCCAGTCATATATTTCATTTATGCCTAATTGTAATTGTGATGTCGATGTGTTTTCCGTGTTTCCTATCGAAAGAATAGCTGTATCGTCGGCAAAAGTAGCTGTTACGCAGTTTGAATTGCATGGCAGATCGCATGTAAAGAGCAAATACAATAAAGGGCCAAGTACGCTTCCCTGGGGAACCCCTGCTTTGATTGGTTTGAGACATGAATATGAATCTTCTTGTTTTACTCTGAAGTAACGGTCGGATAAATACGAATGTAAGATGCTGGAGTACTGCTTGGGTAGCAACGCTTTTATTTTCTTCTGTAGCCCATAGTGGCATACTTTGTGGAACGCCTTGGTTATATCAAGGAATATCGCAGAGCAGGGTTTTCTTTCTTCAAAACCATTTTCTATTATTCGCACTATCCTATGTACTTGATCGATAGTCGAATGCTTCGTGCGGAATCCAAATTGGTGCGTCGGTAAAATTTTTTTGTTTTCTATTATTATGTTGATCCTTTTGATTAACAATTTTTCCACCATTTTCGATAGTATTGGAAGAAGCGAGATAGGCCTGAATGATGTTACATCGTGAGTATATTTACCTGGCTTATTGAACATAACGACTTCCGCTGTTTTCCAATATATTGGAAAATATTTTAGCTTAAATGTGGTGTTGACGATATTCGTCAATACAGCAATAATTTTGTTCGGGAGCTGGTTCAATATTTCAGCAGTAATGTGGTCGTAGCCTGGCGATTTTTTTATCTTTAGATATGAAATTTCTTCTATTATTTCGTCTTGTGAATCCGGAGGGATCTCATTTATAGCATTGCTATCGCCGTCGTGATCCATATCATCATCCATTACCGATCCATATGGTGTGAACGTCTCCTCGAGGTAGTTTGCGAATGTATCTGCTTTTTGTTTATTTGTTTTGGCCCACTTATTGCCATGTATCTTGATGGGTGCGTTCTGAGATAACGGTTGTTTTAATTTTTTAGTACATTTCTACAGTGAATAATTTGTCTTCCGTTCATTTGTTAATTCTTGCACTTATTTTGTGAATGAACTGTTTTTGTACGCTTTAATTTCGTCGCTAAATTTTTTAGTTATTTTATTTAACTGAGCTTTGTCAAGAGGTGATCTTATTTGATGCCATCTTCTTCATATTTTCCGTTTCTTCAATACCATTTCCTTTATTTCTTTGGTATACTTGTGACCTGAGATGGTTTTCCTTATAGTTGGTGTACTCTGCCAAGCTGCGCGTTGGATGTTATTTGTCAATCGAAGTACTTCGTCATCGAGTTGATCCTTTGTGTTGATTATCGGCAGGTGGTCATCTGGGCCTTCAAAAATTTGTTTAAAGTAATCCCAATCTGTAAGGTGGTTAGTCAGTTTAAATGGATGTTGTATTGTCTTTACATTTTCGTGCAGTGTTAGATAAATAGGAGAGTGATCTGATGACATATCCATGCCATTCTCAATGTTTACATAAGCGGTGGATACTTTTTTAGCGATGAAAAAAACCATTAAGTCCGGTGTTTTATGTGGATCTGTTGGCCAGTACGTTGGGCTGCTCGTCGATATAGCAATGCATTCTGTCTTCTTAAGTGCATCGTAAAGTTCTCTTCCTTTGGTTGTTGTGAGTCGCGATCCCCAGTGAGTATGCTTGGCATTGAAATCGCCACCCATTATAAATCTATTCTTGTGGCTGTTTATCAGTTCAATATATTGGGCGAATTTGATTGTATGTCGTGGAGGGCTATATACCGCGGAAATTGATATTTCAGTTTTGGCGTATATCGTAACAGTTGTTACCTGGAATTCTTCCGTGAATGTTTTTTTGGTCTTCGTGATGCTTCAGGTTTCTTTTGATGATAATTGCACTCCCTCTTCTTGCACGGTTGCTAGGGTGGATAGTGTGATAAACATTGTAATTTTTAATTTTTATTGATGGCTCCTTTGTGAAGTGTGTCTCTGCAATCAAACATACATCCACTTTTTGAGAATCTAAAATAAATTCCAGCTCTATTTGATGCTTTAAAAGCCAGTTTGTGTTCCAGAGCATTACTTTCAGGAAGTTTGGCATTATGACTTATTTTGCAGATATTTTTCGACGTTTTGCAGTCTTTTTTCGAGTACCAAATTGAATTCATGTTGTTTTGTTAGTTTCTCTAGGATCAGTTTCAAAATGTTATCTTCCTCAATTTTGTTAGCCTTCAATGTTTCTGCAAATGTAAGCACCTTTGGTGCCGTATCTGATGATAGCAGAGTTTGCTGTTTATTTTCTGTTTCAGGTAGCCCATCTTTATTATCGGCTTCAGCTACTTCTTTGTTTGGGTGTAAAGTTCCGGTAATACCTTTATGTTTGTTAGTTTGCTTGTCACGTATCTTTTGTAGCTCTTTTGCTACAATGAAACCTCTGTAACTAGCCGGATGGGCTTCCCCACAATTGCAACATTTCGGTTGATGTTCCTCCGGTTTTGTGCAGAGAGAAGTTTGGTGCTTGCCTGCGCACTTAACACATCTAGGTTCCTTTCCGCAGTAGTTATGGGTATGTGCGAAAGATTGACAGGACTTACATTGAGTTATAAACGTTGGTTGTCTAACTGGTTCAATATTGACTACTGAATGCAGTATGGTTTTTATATTATAAATTTATGAACAGATTGAAGTAAAGTATTATAAATGGTGTAAGATTACTGGAAAACATTTCTTAATATTTACAGAGATGCCAGAGTTACTGCAACAGCAAACGAGCGCATTAATTTCCGTTTGCAACATAGGAGCATCCTCATTTTTTCTAATGGCCGAAAATATTTTCAAATCATCAGCATACAAAAGAAAGTTGGCAAATAAAAAACAGGTACAAATATCATTAATAAATAGAACGAAAAGAAGAGGCCCTAAAATACTTTCTTGTGGCACCCTTGAAGATGCAATGAAAGGTTCCGAACATTCTCCCTCAATCGTTACCACACATCGTCTATCGGATAAATAAGATTTCAACCATTTAAAGAAAAGAGAATGGAAACCAAGCGAGGCTAATTTACGTAATAGAATTATATGAGAAACTCTATCAATTGCTTTAGAAAAGTCCGTGTAAACACAATCGACTTGAAAACCCTTAGCAAAAGTTCCAAAGCAGTATTCAGCAAAAGCAGCCAGGTTGGAAACTGTAGACCTAGCCGAGATAAATCCATGCTGATTGGGCGAGATTAAGCTCTTAGTTGCAAAGTACATTTTTTCTTTTACAATTCCTTCGAAAAGTTTAGAAAAAGTTTAGAAATAATAATATAGAAAGCTTCGAAATCACTCTTTTTGTCACTCGTGAAAGTAGGGATGATAGTTGTGATTTTCCAATCGTTGATAAAAACTCCCGAAGATAGAGATTTATTAAAAACTAATTTGAGAGGAATGATAATAGCCGGGCAGTTTTTAAGAAAAATTACGGACAGCCCATACTTATCAGTCCGCGAAGAAGGTATTAAACCCAAAATCCCATTCTCAATGTCCAGAGAAACCAGGTTTAAATAGCCAAAATTCAAAGAAGAAGATGGATTATCATGACAAGAAGAAAACGAGTATGTATCATCACTACTGAAATTAGATTTGAAAAAATCGGCAAACAAATTGGCTACGTCCACAGGAGTAGACGCTGATTTGTCATTAAAAAGAACCGCACAAGGGACTCCAGCGCTTGACTTTTTAGATTTAACAAATCGCCAAAAGGCCTTACGATTAGACTTAATATTCTCTTCAATCCGAAGAATATAGTTCCTGTATAAAAATGTATTTAAATAGATGAATTTTTTTAAGCAATGCTTGTAATTTATAAAGATAATTTCATTCTAAGATTCTAAAAATTCCTTGTGAAGCTTATTCCGCTTATTTTTAAGTTTTTTAAGTTGATAAGTGTACCATGGAAGTTTAAAAGGTTGGTTTTTAAAATGGGGTACATAAGTATTTCATAAAAATTTTGAGCAACTGCGCTTTAAAGGTAGAATAGCAATCCACAATATCTAATTCAGAAAGCAAATCTTCCCAATTGATGTCATGTAAAATGCTGTTTAACCAAGAAAAGTAGCAAGAGAAATTGAAAGCTATTGTCTCGTCTTGTTTACTACTCCCAAACTCGTAAAACTCAACGTTAAGCATTAAAGTGACAGGATGCTTATCAGTAGGCGAGAAGGATTCAGAGATAGAAATATTAATAAAGGGTGGTTAAGTTTCAAGAGCCGATGTTGATTTTGAATAAAATACAATTTTTTTAGAAAATTATTGTCATTTCTCTTTATTATGATAATATTGGTATGTCTCAATTACATATAGAACAAAACATTGGCTAAATGACCGCCTCGGCGGCACACCTCCATCCGATGGTTCAAATTTTCGATGACGCTGAATTATCTCTCTCAAATTTTTCGCGCAAAAAAGGCATTGCTTCGATAGCTGTGTGACAAGTGGCACCGTCCTGTTGAAACCACATATCGTCCACTTCCATATCTTCCAATTCGGGCCATAAAAAGTTCGTTATCATCTCACGTTAGCGAACACTATTCCCAGTAACTGTCTGACCGGCCTCATTTGGAAAAAATACGGCCCAATGATGCCGCCGGCCCATAAACTGCACCAAACAGCCCCTCTTTGTGGGTGCAATGGTTTTTCGGCAATCACTCTTGGATTATCATTCGCCCAAATGCAGCAATTCTGCCTATTGACGAATCCACCGTCCACAGTTTTTACAAAAAAACTTATTGCCCAAGCTGAGTAGGAATTCCAAATCAGCTGGCAAAACACCAACACAATCCAAATGAAAAAGTTCATTACATTTTCCGCACTGTACTTTAGCTTGGTTGCGTTCAACCTTTAATCCGCACACACAAGGCATTTTATACATAAATGCAAGTGTAAGGTATTTTGAATAATTATGAATTCAAAGAGTCACTATCTCGAGCACGTTAAAATATAAAAATTGATAAATTAAATGAGTATTGTAGAGAGAGAATACTTAAAAACGCGGAGCGCAGTAAAAATCACGTCTACACACGAACAGGTCGCACTTATATTTTACACGGTCATCTTTATTTCGAGGTTGTCATCTCTGCTAGCACAATAGGAGCAAGATGAGAGTAGCGTACTGCATTTGTTTCTCAAAGTCGACAATTTTGTCGTGTGAGGCGCAGCTTAATGTACATATACAGGGTGGCTGATGAAAGCCGCTACCAAAAAAAAAATTGAATAACTTTTTTTCTTTTTAAGTTATCTGTTCCATTTTTGTTTTAATTTGCAGATTGATCTTTAAAATTTATTAAAATGGATAACTGGGACACCCAAACAAGAATTTGGATAGTCCGCCGCTATCACGCACTGGAGTCCCTAGTTTTGGTACAGAGAGAGTACAGGCGGATGTTTGGCGGCGATCCCCCGAGCAGATGGACCATAATGAGACTGGTGAATAATTTTGCTGAGCAAGGATCAGTCGCAAGAAGGCCTTATCATCGAAACCCACCAGTTCGGACGGAGGAAACGATCGCTGCTGTAGCTGCAGCTATACAAAGCATTCCAAGGGTTTCAACAAGAAGCTTATCTGCTCAACTTGGTGTCAGCCGACAGTCTTTGCAAACAATAATGCACAAAGATTTAGACTTATTTCCCTACAAAATTCAAATGGTTAACAAATTGAATGCAGCAGACTTGCCGATTCGCTTGGAATTTTGCCAGAAGATCCTGCAAATGGTGGAAGAAGACCAAAACATGTTAAACTGCCTTTTCATGTCTGATGAGGCCCATTTCGATTTAAACGGCAATGTGAACAAACAAAATTGTCGAATATGGAGTACTTCTAACCCACAGATACTCCACGAGACGGAATTGCATCCTCTTCGCGTGACAGTGTGGTGTGCGGTTTCTTCACGCTGTATTGCCGGGCCTTATTTTTTTGAAGAAAATGGTCACACCGTTACGGTTACTGGAGACCGTTATTTGAAAATGCTGAAAGAATTTTTCTATCCAGAACTACGCCGAAAGAGAATTCCTTTCAACTCTGTGTGGTTTCAAAAAGATGGGGCAACGTCTCACATAGCCCAGACTGTTATGACAGAGTTGCGACGAAAATTTCCCAATAAACTGATTTCAAGAAACTCCGAATTTCGTTGGCCCCCCAGGTCGCCTGACCTTACTGCACCTGACTTTTTCTTGTGGGGTTTATGTAAACAAGAAGTTTATAAAACAAAGCCAACAAATTTGGATGAACTAAAACAATCCATTCGGGCAACAATTGCGGCTATTCCTGTCGCAACTCTCAAAGCAGCAATGAACAACTTTTTACTAAGATGCCGCACTTGTGTCAACGAGCATGGGGGGCATTTAAATTCAATTATTTTTAAAACTATTATAGTTAAACTACATTTAATAAAATTTAATGACCTTCAACTTGAAAAAAAAAATAAATGAATTCCATATACTAAAAAAAAAGTTATTTGAGTTTCTTAATGTAGCAAAATTCATCAGCCACCCTGTATTTCTTGTTGGAATTTTATAATGACGACAGAGTTTTAAGATTTAATTAGGTGGGAATGGTTGCCCAAGGAATGAGCACACTTGGACGAAGATAAACGGATTCGATTACTTCTATAAGTTCTGTTGCATCGACCTCTTTTGAAACACATTTTATGATCACCATTGGGCATCTGATTCTGCCGTTTTCTGTTATTAGGCTTGATAAATTAGCCATTTTCTCAATTGTCGCGTCCCGCTGCCGAATTGCACACGTATTTTGTTGTTGGACACTGGAACAAATTTGACAGGGGCAAAATTAGTATACCCAAAACTAAATGTCTAGGATAAAGGTTTTAAGAAAATTGCGACAATTCTCTCTTTGTAATAAAATATCAGAAAATATGTTTGACAAATAAAATGTTTTTCTTCGTTTTTAAATTACGATCTGTTAAATTTAAACAATAAGTAATTATTTTTGAAGTGTATAGCCGAAGGCCTTAGCAGCCAGTGCTTGTTCCTTTTTTTTCTTACCTTTAAGTGGAATAATTATTTATAATTATTACTCTTTTCAATAAATAAATAAATAAAAATATTTTTAAAGTATGTAGTATTGAAATTCTTTGTTTTCTAACCAATATTAGATAAACATCCAATTTTGCTTCAGATTAAATTCAGTTTGCGTTACATTATATTATTTGTTATTAATCGTTAGAATCTGCGTTTGCCTACTTTCTTCAATTGTGGTAGTTTGTATACGAAGTGTTCCCCGAATACGCAAAACACTTCTCTTATGTATGCCTATCACAAAGAAACTAAACATGCTTTCCTTAGAGAATATTGGTTAGCTGCCGTCGCCGCCAAATTATGTATGTATTTCTCAAGCATTTTATCTTGATGTTGCTTTAATAATGTTTTTAATTCAGTTGTTGATTTGCTAAGTTTTGCCTTATCTTTGAGATGTTTAGTAGTTTGTCACTTTTTACGGAGTTTCCTTTTTTGTTGTATTTTTTGCTTGATATGTATTGGAATAGATTATTTTTGTTGAGTTTTTATAGTTAGAGTCGAGAGGGTGAGGACTTTGATGATGGAATCGTTGAAAAAAGCCTTTGCTAAGTCAATTTCGTTTTCCGTTTTTATTGAAATATTTATTGCCAGTTGTTCTTTCACACTTTGTCAAAAACAATTCCAGTCCGTCTTTTTATTATATAGTCCTGTAAAATTTTGTTCGTGCAGAGCTCCAAAAATTGTCATTAGAAGTGGCGAATGTTTCGACGATAGCACCAAACATGACTTAATAATCAGGTGGGTTTTGGGAATATTTTTAGCAATGCATAATCAAATAAATGTGGTTGTTTTTTGACATCTGCAGGCCAGTATGCCGGCTCTCCGGTACTTATGAAATGTCCATTATTTTTTCCTAAAGCAACTAGTAATTCTCGGCCTTTTGAACTTGTTAATCTTGATCCCAAAATAGAATTTTTCGCATTGTAGTCACCTCCAGCTCGAACCTGTTAAATAGTGACAGCTGCGCATGCATGTCACAGAGAATGTGAATATCCCGATACGCCAATCGTTGACGACAGAACTATCGTTCCACTACCCGACCATAACGAGGTGAGAATAGCGATAAAACGGCTAAAGAACAACAAAGCAGCGGTCGCCGACGGACTGCCGGCTGAGCTATTCAAACATGGCGGCCAGGAGCTGGTAAGGTGCATGCATCAGCTTCTATGCAAAATATGGTCGAATGAAAGCATGCCTGCCGATTGCAAGTGTGTGCTCTGCCCAATCCATAAGGGCGATCGTGCAATCTGTGCCAATTACAGCGGGATTAGTCTTCTAAATATCGCCTATAAGGTTTTAGCGATCCTATTGTGTGAAAGGCTGAAGTCCACCATCAACTAACTGATTGGACCTTATCAGTGTGGCTTTAGACCAGGAAAGTCTACCATCGACCAAATATTCACAACACGCCAAATCTTGGAAAAGACCCATGAAAGGAGAATCGACACGCACTACCTTTTCGTCGACTTCAGCTCAGTGCTATCCGCCTCCTCCAAGCATGACAGGCACATTGAGTCCTCAATGATTCCAATGGTGGTCATATGCTGACCCCATGGGTTGTGTCTAAGTTTTAGTAGAAAGTTTGACAGTTTTCTGTTCGGACTTGTCACAAAACACTTTGCAGTTGTGCAGCGTTCTAGAGCGGACCATCACTCTTTATGTAGATTGCATACATAATCGCTGATCCAATTCAAGATTCCTAGGGAACTGATTCTGATTATTGGCTCTGGCCCTTGTGGGGGCATCGCTGATCCACGGTTGGCCAATTCGTCGGCAATTTCGTTTCCTTAAACACCGGAGTGTCCCGGAACCCATATAAATACAAGCCTGTTTTGTCTTGCGACAGAATTGAGCTTCTTCTTACATTCTTGAACAATCTTTGAGGTTTGCTTCGCGTTCTCCAGGACCTTCAGTGCTGCCTGACTGTCACTAAAAACTCCAATCTGTTTCCCGCTCCATCTCCTCTCGATTATCCATTCGACTACTTTCAGGATAACAAAAACTTCTATTTGGGCAACAGTTGCCATTTCCCCCATAGCATAGTGATACTTATTACTATCGTTTAAGTACCAACTGGCTCCAGACCCTATTTCATTCTTGGACCCATCGGTAAAGAAAATATTCGTCAAACTTCCCTGCATGCATTCTGGATTGCTCCATTGTTTGCGCAATGGAAATCTGACATCAAATTTTCCTTCCAAATGAAACTGTGGGTATTAGGTGCCAAAAACAGTGGATACTGCTCAGATAGCAACTTAAAGATTTCTCTATGCCCGAAGTTCCGTCTTCGTGCCAGAAACCATATTTATGGAGTCTACACATTGCTTTTACTGCTTCCTGTTGTATCTTAAGATCCAGGGGGAGCAAATCAAGCATAGTATTTAGGGCATCACCAGAAGTTGTACTCATGGCACCCGGATTGTGACTTAACCATGCTCCGTCGCCACCAGACCACAGAAGCGTAAGTGATAATTGGTCTGATAAGTGCTGTGCATATCCATAAGACCACAGCAGGTCTCAGACCCCAGGTGTTACCAAAGGCTCTACGGCATTGCTGAAAAATCCTCAATGCGCAATTCACCTTCAGTGAAACATGTGTCTCCCAAGTCAGCTTCTTATCAAAGATCACTCCTAGATATTTAACTTCATCGGAAAGACCAAGTGTCACACCTTTCAGTGTTGGAGTGATGGACTCCATCCAAATTCCGTTTTCTCGTAAACAAGACTATGGTTGTTTTGTTCGGATTAACGGAAAGACCTTGTCTCATGCACCAGTCATCGATTTTGTCAAGAATCCTCTGCACTTTCGTGCAAAGCCTCCTTAAGGATTTATCCGATGTTAGCGCACAGACGCCGTCCGCATATGCTTGGACATGAAAACCGAGTTCCTGCATCTCCGCTAGTGGAGAGTCTACGAGGGAACCCGCCTCCGATGTGGTAACGGATTTCCGCCTGGTGCACGAGTATATTCTCCAGAGAGTGGTTTCAAGATCTTTGTTCTGAACACTGATGCGAGGAGTTCTGCTGAATTACAGGAAGTACCCGGAATCCAGATACTCGCTCGTACCAACCTTTCTTTGCTACTCTCAATAATAATGAACTTGATCGCAGGCTGGAATTATTGCTATCACTTTTTCCAGCCATTCTCGGGAAAAAGCACTGGAACAGTGCACCTTTACGATGCCGTCCACCACGCTTTTACCCTCGAAAGTCGACGCGTTTTTTGACTCACCGATAGCTTTCCAAAGATAGCTGTCAGGATAGTCTTGTTGCCCTTTGGACAGTAAACCGTCTTGTTTGTCGGTATGTATCTCCAACGTTATTGTCTTTGTTGCTATTCTCGCGAATGATTCGTCAGACGTTGACGGAAGAGTGTCATTCGACATTTGAAGTCCTTTAGCCTTTGCCTTGTCAGGTAAAGGTTTATCTACCTTGCATTGGGTCGAGGATGCAGGCATTTCCAAATTCCGTCTATCGACTTTCCTCTTCTTTGCCTTTCTCCTCTTCCCGGTCGTTGGCACAGACGCCGTTTCGCTTCCGGAAGAGTGCAACGTTACAGAGGAATCCTCTGTTCTGCCACGTTTTTCCGTTGCCACTGCAGGTGTCGAAGTTGACGGAGCTTGAGTACTTACCTTAGCTAATGCTTCGACTTTTTCGCCTTCTGTTTTCTTCGTTTGATCTGTCTTGCGGATAGACTAACACCTGCTTTCGAATCTCCAATAATTTCAGTCTTTTTACCGGTACTTACCTGATTTGCACCAGGTTTGACCGTTGTCAAAAACTTACTCGGTACCAGAGGTCCATCTGAGTCTACTGAGAGATTGTCCGCCATCTCCACATCCTCCACAAGTTAGTCAGTTGCTTCGGATCGTTTCGACGACTGTGTATCACTCACACTCACTCGGCTCTCCATTGGCATAGCCAATGTGCCATTTTTCACCACTAGTAGTTCGCTTCCTCCGGAACCCTGGGTGTCAGTTCCAGTCATAGGGCGGTGTGGGGTTCGGGCGTGCTCATTCGATGCCCGAGCCGTCGATTGCTCGACGGGAGGATTTCCCGAAAGTGGGTTACCTCGTGCAGAAACATCTATCGTTAACCCCCACATTGTAGAAAAATGTATTTTATACCTCCTGCCAGGTTGTCGGTACGGTACTCTCCACATAGTACTTGGGGGGACACCAATTCCGCCGTTCCGCGGATGGGTGGATACCCAATACCTATATGGAGCTGCCCTCTTAGTTGGTGGTAAGTTAATCTCCATAACATGGGGTTAAATCACCACTTAAGCCTCATCGCCGCGGCAAGCAGACCGACATGACAAGGTGCTTCATCCATAATATGATAAAAGTTTTGAGTTCTGTTTCTGGCGCGTAAATCCGTTTGCGTTCCAAATTGCAATTTTTATTTTACTTATTAAGTCCATTTAGCTTCGATACCAGTTTGGTTAAAATGTTCATCATGGTGGCGATTTGTGTTGTCAATTGTTTTATTATAGTTTTAAGTTCAGTTATATCATCGTTACTTGATGTGGTACTATTAGGGTTGTTAAATTCATTTGTTAGTGTTTCATTTGTTAGTTGCTTGCGTTGATGTTGCTTGTGCATAAGAAACGCCTAGTATTGATCTATGTTAGTGTATTATTAGAATACAGTGATTTTCATCGCTGCTCGTATTTAGTTACAAGATTCACGCTGATTTAAACATAAAAACTTCACAATTAAACAAGCTATGGAGGTCTTAATTAAGGAATTCAGTGAAAGGATCGCTGACGATTCCCATGCATCAAATTGTATCACAAACTTTGTCTGCGTAACACCTGCTCTCGACAAGTTTGATCACGAACCGCGTGCTAGTTCAACAATGACTTCGACATTGATTAAGTGGTTACAGAGGCAGTTTCGCAGTTATTTAGATTTTCTTTTTGACTAGCGAAAACCCGCCCGTTCCGCTGGTCGTCTTTAAAAAAATCTAGATTAATTAATTAACTTAAGCCGAAAAATACTGTGTGTATTTTATAAAAATTCTCGCGCATGAATAGTAATGAAAGAAGTTTTGAATAGTAGTAGCAATTAAAAAACGTTTGATGTGATTTACTTTATTACTTTTTTATTGTAATGCTCTTTGGTATACAATATTCTTCGTTTTTCCATGCGTTGTTGAATAAATGAACAATACCGATGGCTTACCAACTCTTGAGCATGAAACATAAAGTTAGCCATGAGGAAAACATGGGTATTCTAAATCAATACCACAAATTGATAAAGTTTGGCCTTGTGACTTATTAATAGTAATCGCGAATGCAAGGCGAACAGGAAATTGAAGACGTTTGAATTCAAACGGCATATCCGATGGTATCATTGGTATTCGCGGTATTAAAACGTCTTCACCAGAGTATTTTCCATTCAAAATTGTTGCTTCAATGACGTTATTCATCAATCTCTTAACTGTTAATCGAGTGCCATTATATAGTCGTGGTTGATTTATGTTTCTCAACATAATAATCAGTTCTAATATTTTCAAGATTAGCATGTGTGGCGGTAATCCAGGTAAATCAAAGGAATTCAAAAATTCAGTGGGATAATTTACAATATCATCTTGATTTGTAACGTCGAATTTGTCAACGGATCGATATGTTTGTTTTGGACTTGGTATGTTAGCCAAAATAGCCGCATTCATTTCATTCACATCTTTATTTTTGCCAGCCATGATGGCTCGTTCACTAAGCCAATCATGATTTTTGTAATTTTGAGGCAAATTTGGGAAAATATTTTGAATTAACTGTTCTTTCGTTTGACTTATTTGACAAAAGTTTGGTTGTAAAGTCATTAAGCCAGTTAAATTATCGACATTATCTCTGCGAAAAAGCAGAGAAGGAGAAGAGAACTGTTCCATCTGATAGCCATATTGTACAAACATATCCAAGGGTACCTTGGTCCACCTTTTCGGCTATATCTCGAGACCCTGGTAACTCAGAGATCTAAAAAATACTCTGCATTAAAGCACTCATCAGTAGCTTTGATTTGATACCCACAATGTAAAAACACATCCTAGGGTTACCCGGGTCCTCGTTTTGGCCTTCGGCAGCGCCACCTGGTGGTGAGTGGAATCAATAAACATAATATACTAACCTTCACCGTGGAAAAATATATATATATACCAAATTTCATAATAATCTGTCCAGACACACACGACCAAAATGTATTCAATTCTAATGAATGCTATGTGCGGTACAAAAAATACGTGCGGCAAATAGCAAAAACACACTCATTTAACCGACGCACCGCACACACACGCGTTATCGGATTTCAACCAAACTTCACAGAAACCTTTGCCAAAGCCACACCAACAATGTGTGAAACTTTCATTGTTTTCTATACACGCGTTGTTGAGATTACCGGAGACAAATGCACACTTTTTTCCGGCTTAATTTATATATATATAGATAAATAGAAAACTCCGAACCTTCGTTACCCTCCTAATCTTGGACCAATGTTGAGGTATTCAGAAAGTGAAAAATAAAAATCTTCTATTTTAAACACAATAAGGGGTTCTCTATGTTTTCCAACATTAGTAAGGTACACGAATTGCACATACAAGAAAATATTGACAAAACCAGTATTTGTTTTTGTTTTTCAACCAAGCAAGTAGTCAAATGCGAACCTGTATCAGCTACTTATTGTTGTTTCTTTTCAGGTTGCGTTTTCAATGGGGCGTTCTCAATGGGATTTTTACATTCCTTGCTATTCTGAAAAACATAGAGTATTCCCCTTACAACTTTTATTGCAGAAGCTACTAGGTGCAGATTTTTTAATCGTCGACACTAAAAATGGTTACAAGTAAGTTTTTTATAATCCAAGATCAATTCACTATAGCTGCTGATTTCTAACCCTTTAGATTCTCACCAAGACCCATTTCTTGTATGAAAGTAAAAAGTGTAAAAGAAAATTTTGCAATCTGTAAAAAAATAATATATATATTATATTTATCTATATACATATATTTGATAACAACAGCTGTGTTTCTTTACTCGCATGCGCGTTTGCGCGTACAGCAAAAAACAAATAAGCAAAGTAAAAATATTTGGCTTCACTGTTCAAGAAATATCAAATAAATATTTCTTTAAGTAAATTATCACATGAAAAATGCAAGCGGTCCAAAAAGCTTTTAGTTGATAGAAAATTCTTAATTGTTTTTAAAAATTCTGAGAGGGTGTTGCCGGCGTTTGGATTAATATTTAAGGTCGATAAAATAGATTGCAAAACCGCAACATATAAAACTGTGCGTTTATTGCTTAATACAAATTCATATGCAAGTATTTATGCGCGTAAAAAAACACATATTCTGTTTTTATTTTGCTTATAGGCCAAAGTAACTCACCGACAAATTAGTGGCCAAATTTATCGGCACTAATTTCATGGCGAAAAGGGGAATGGAATCCTGAGAACGATGCAAAAAGTAGATTAACAAATTATTAAAACGTTTATTCTGGTCAACCCAATTGCATTTAAAAATAGCCAGGCGCAACTCATCGCAATCAGCCAACAAATATGACGCGTGGTAACATGTCGGCGATGTCTGAAGGAGTACACAGAAAAAATACGTGACAGAAGCAATTTTAGTCGTAAGATCAGCAAAAATGAAAATGTTAATCATCGTGACGCCAAGTATAGCCGCAGCTACAATAAACTGAGTGAATACAGTCACAGACATAATGGGCTCAACAATGCTGGCAACCCTATTGAAAAAATAGATAATATAATATGTTTTGGAGTACTATGTGCAACTACTTACTTCAGTATTTCCTGATGTATAACAATACATTCTAATAGCTCTTTATAATTATCATCAACACTTTTCTTCTCATCATAACCCAAACGTTCGACGCGAACTGCTAAAAGCTGTATATGTGTACGTATAATATATATATAAACGGCCGGATATGAGTCGTTTAATACTTGATGATATAGCAGTAATAAAAGTAAAAATATATCATAGCTAACTTGTAGCCAATACTCCCATGAAGATCTATGCCAATCAACATTCGGAATCCAGAACGATATCGGTGCATGTCCACCCACTAATGCGGCCACAACAGTCAATATTTCATACGTGAAGTATGCAACCGCGAATCCAAAAACTAGTCGATTACCAGTTATGCCGCATTTACGTATTTTTTCCCTATCCTCAGATCGTGTATAATACTTATCCAGTTCCGTTACTATAGGTTCAATGTCACGAAGACGATTTTTTGACATTGCCAAAGCGATGCTTTTAATTGGTATAGCAAGTACATTTAATGAGGCTTGTACGCAAGTTAATATTTCCATAACAGATAGCTTATTGCGATCGCGCAACCAACCAACATTGCAAATAACCGGCGAGAAGAGTACGATAAAACAGGTAATGAACGAGTAAAAGAAATATGGAATACGATACTTATTCGGCGGGTTAATACCCAGGTACCTGAAACTATTGAACAGATAAATAACTGCATCGCGACTTGCGAATACTGGGCGACCGTGTTTTTTTATCAAGTCGAACATTTGCCTTATAATGGGTGCGAGAGCTTTTAAAATAAACTAATGTTGCTTCCGTTATTTGGTACTTCAATTTATATAGAGAATAGAACTGCTCAAATATGCAGTTAATTTCTAGAAAATATTGTTTGCAAAGGTGAATAAATCAATATTCTAATAAGTATGTATATATGTTGCTATTACCTCGCACCAGTTGGAAAAGGAGTGCATACATAAGTATATGTACATACGAGTATGTATAGTATTTGAATTGATCCGCCAAAAAATTTAGTGAAATTTTTGTGCGACACCATGACTGACTATTGGCCAATACCGGCCTCATTTTGAAAGGATACATAAACTTAAACTTTTTCTTTATTTTAGGGTTCAAAGTTTAAATGTTTTTAATCCTGAATTCAGTAATTTATAGTAACCAAATGTAGTAATATGCCCCTTTACGTACCACCACAAAAAGATTATGAACCTTTTGTTTCTAGCACTCATAATTGGCGGGAATGTTAGCTTCATCTTTAGTATTGAAATAGTAGCGATCAAAGACATATCCGGCCTATGGCCAACGGCAAACAGCTAAGTATCAATATAAATTTTTACGCGAGCCGAACACATTTTCAAAAATTGCATTAATATTAGGGTAAAAAGAAAAAGATGGACGGTAGTGATCCATTTCTCGGAAGGTAACGATTACACGATTTAAAGTTTATGTTCGTTGTCAAGGTGAAATTTCACACGAAAAAAAGCAGTTTGCTGTTTTTGTTTGTTTCATTCAGTTATGAGTTACGAGGTATTAACAATGGAAGTCAACAAAGAGAAGACTCGGTATATTTTAAAGTTGTGCTTTGATAAAGGCGAAAATGCACGACAGGCCGCTAAAATTGTGAATGGTGGTTTATAGTGCCGATAGTGTAACAGCTAAACATGTTAGAAGACGTAACATCACCCAGGAGCTAAAGATCGACCATAAAACAGTTTTGAACCATTTGCGCAAAAACTTTACGCAAAAACTTTACGCAAAAATTTCCCTTTCCCCAAAATAGTATTGTATTATATACTAACCAATTTTAAATGCTGAAACCCAAAAACAGAAGTTCAAAAGTGTTCATGCTTCAAATTCAATTTTGACTAATATTTCTCTTTGGCACTAAAATTAAAAACCTAATTTGTTTGTTGTATTTTCAATGATTTGCAAAAATCTTCAACAGCTGCTGGTGTCACTTTTTGAATTTAATACCCTCTCTAAAGTGAAATTAGAATTTTCAATGCATGCCCCTATGCCGCCAGAATAATTTATAAGCAAGGAGCGTGCTATAAATTACACCTGTGTAAAAAAACTTTAACAGGTATATTTCTAGAGAAGAAATACATACGCATAAATAGAGTTTTACTGACCGTGAATGTGGGTAAAGTCGAAACGTATGTTAAAATAATATACCCAATAAAAATAATATTTCCTTAATAATTACTTTTTCTAATTTTTTATTAATTTATTTTTTCTTAAAACCTTCCAACATTTTTCACCTGAGTTCCGTTTGTATCAGTGTTGCCCTTTTCGAATTTCAAAAAACTATTCGTAGGATGTTGGGTGGATGCAGAAGTCGAAAATATATATATATCTATATATATAAAAATGAAATGATGTTCGTTTGTACGCATTTTTTTGGGCCGATACGAGGCCAATTTTATTCGTTCTTTTTTCATATTATAGAGATCCACTAGGGGAAGGTTTTTAGCAAAAAAAAATATTTTTTAAATATTTTCTTCATATAAAAAAAAGAAAAAATCAAAATATTGTACAAAACAAAACTTGCTCGATTCTTAGATTAAAGTAAGTTTCGAATCGACATTCATTTTATGTGTACAACTTTTTTTGAATTTTTCGTTATTGTATACAGAAATTTCAAATGATTCGAATGAAAAATTTTTTTTTTTTTATTTCTTCCATAAAATATTACACCTGTCGTTAGACAATAAGTAATTTGATTTACAAAAAGATGGAATGAGAGTGATATTGAAGGGCCAATGCCCCCAAGCTCATTTAGAAGAAATATATACATATTATTTAAAAACAAGTGGTTAACAAACAATGACATATACGATTAGTTGACAATTGATTACAAGGATTTTGCAAGATCTGTTGGTGTTTGACGGTTAAGCCGACTTTGGGTAGATTTTTCTTTATTTGGTAGTCTTCTCATCATAGGATTTGTATGCGTTAATTATCTATTTATGTGTCTTCTGCTAGCGCTTTGTATTGTTTCATCAATTGTATCGATGTCAAGGTCGCGATGAATATCTGCGTTAGGTATGTACCAAGGGGCATTAGTTAAGGTCCTTATTTATGAAAATAATATTTCAATTCAATTGAGCAATGCTTTCTTTGACCAATTCTATATGGAAATGAATGCGTTTGCAAACGATGTTTTCGGCTATGAACAAATGTTGGAATCGAATGAAAAAGGAAAGAAACGCGAAATGATAAAAAAATTCTTGTAAAATTTAAAATGAATGGTGCTTCATTGGAAAAATTCAAAGGTAATAAGAACATACACAAGATAAAGTTAGAATTCGAATTTTTAGATTTATTTTATTTATTTCTCATTTTTTCAGAAGTACACCACACAACAACTCATTCCAACTCTGATTTTGAAATCCTGTTGGAATTGGTGATCGATAATTTTGTCACTATAATGGTCAATGGAAATTTGCGTGTATCAGACCCTGCATATTATTTACCATATCAACTTTTTATGGAACATATGGACCAAATGAACACAAAAAAATAATTTAGTTTTGTTTTGATTTTTTGCAACATTTTAGTTTTCAGTTAATACAATAAAAACAATACTGTTTTTTAGTGAACACAAAATTCTAAATTTATTACGTTGTTTGTTTAGATTTTTTTTACAAAAAAAGTAAATTTTTTGGTTTTGAGGAAATTTGTTTATTGGTGCTATTTGTGAAAGCGTAGCTAAAGTTAATGGAATACCACTATGACACAAACATTTTTTCAAAGGGGTGTTTTTCGAAAATTATAAAAAAGATTGTTTTCAAAAATTTTGAAGAAATAAAGTAAAATAAAAAAATTTCGAAAGCATGAAATTTTTTCAAAACCAAATTTTCCTCAAAAAGATAAAAGAAATTTCTTCGAAGAGGTGTTTTTCTAAAATTACACAAAAAAAAAATTCAAAAATTTTAAACAAAATAAAATAAAACTTTTTCAAGGGTATGAAATTTTTTCAAAACAAAATTTTTAAAACAAAATATAATAGTTTTTTCAAAATATTTAATTTTCAGCAATTAACTGAGAAGAAATTTGTTAGAGCGAAGTGTTTTTCAAAACTTCAAAAAACACTTTTTAACCAAAAAAAATAAACCTTTTTTCAAAAACAACAATGATAACATTGCCTAACAATTTCTGCACTTTTGCACAGTCTAAAGAGGCATTGATACAGAGTGTATTTCCAAACATAGTTCAACATTACAAAAACCATGATTGACTCAGCGAAAGAGCAATTTTAGCTGGGAAAAATAAGGACGTCAATGATATAAATTCAGCTATTTTAGATCAAATACCTGGTGACATAGTTGCGTATAAGTCAATGGACACTATTACTGATCAAGATGAGGTCGTAAATTATCCAACTGAATTCTTAAACTCTCTCGATTTGCCAGGCTTACCACCTCATAATTTACGATTAAAAATTGGAGCACCGATTATTATGCTACGCAATAGTAATGTGCCCCGACTTTGCAACGGTACCAGACTCGCTGTGAAGAAGCTAATGGGTAACGTTATCGAAGCAACAATTTTGAAAGGGAAGTACAAAGGAGAAGACATTTTGATACCCTGAATTCCACTGATTCCGGCGGATTTACCATTCGATTTCAAACGTTTGCAGTTCCCTATTCCTTGCCTTCGCTATGAGAATTAATAAGGCGCAAGGACAGTCTCTACAAATGTGCGGTATTAATTTAGAATACCCAATTTTTTCTCATGGACAATTGTATGTAGCTTGCTCACGAGTTGGCAAACCATCGTCATTATTCACGCGAAAGATGAAAAAACCAAAAACATTGTCTACCAAAAAGTGTTACAATAAAGTTCGAATGAAATTGTATCAAAGAATTTGCTTTGTTTCGTATTAATTTTATTCTCTTTCAGCAAATCATTGAATTTATCGTCTAGCGAAGTGGGCGAGGGTACGCTAGTTATATATAATTGGCAAGTACGTCTTTTATTCTAAATTTGGCCGAGCTCCTCTTCCACTTTGTGGTGTCCATCTTCATGTTTTTCCACAAACTGAGACACTAACAGCCCCGCCTTCGTTATTTATGAGGAGCTTTTTCATGTGAGATTCACATTTTTTGCATTGCATGCAGAGGCGCGACCACTATTAGAGGAAACCTACCTGCCCATCAGTCGCACTGTGCAGTTCGGTATCGAAAAGTTTCAAATTCAACTCAACTCTCACTCAAACCTCGAACCTCGAAGACATCAAGATCAAGTCGTTTGAACTCTTGACTGATCAAAATTAGAGTTAGATTGATTGGTAACTTTCTCTGATGAGTCACAAAAGGATGTATTTGGGAATTGTAAGTATCACCAGGTACTTCGGAATATTTAAAGTTTCAATTGCGAATCCAGTGAATCCTTGGCTTATAATAAGGAAGAAGTCTAAAACTTCACCTGAGTTAGGTCAGATAATTAATAAAGTATGGCATGTATAAATAAATATTGCAAAATTTGGCATAGTCAAGACCGATGCCTTCAAAAACGTTGTAGAGGGTTGAGAGAGTGAAATTTCGTTGAGTACCGAATCTTCTGTCGAACAGAATTTTTCGAAAAAAAGAATAATATTTTGCGTCTCTTTATAATTTTTTGGCAACTGACCCCTAGTTTTATACAATTTCTATTAATTTTGTGTACGCCTAAGGTTGTAAGCTTCAAAGAAGAAATCAGATGCAAAAAAATCAATGTAAGCTTGAAAACGAATTTGTTCAAAAATTCAGTCATCGCAAGAACGTAGGAGGAATAGTTTGTGACCCCCTAAACCACCAGCAAACTATAGTGGCTTTTGATTGTCTAGAAATTAATTCCAGGATCGTACTTTTCTAGTGTGTGCCAACATGAAGTCCAAAGCCAAAACAAAATAATAAAAACAACGATTTTCACTAACCTCTCATCATCATCATCGTCGAATCACAACTCCTTCATACTCATTTCAACTCGGTTTTTATTTATTTTAATATTTAAATATTTTCAACTAACTTATTTGGATGGAATCTATTTCTATTTAAATTTCTCGCCCAAATTATTTCGCCCGATTAGCCCAAGCGAACAAAACTCTTCATCGAATGAGTGCCATAATACCAAATTACAATTCGTTCGATCAGCTCTTTCGACCACAGTAGAAGATCGAACGCCGCTCATAATAAGGGCCTTACCACCAATTTTATGTAAATATTATTTGCTATTGAACCTACGGACACCAATATGTATGTAATACAGCAACTTATTGCCATTGCTTTCTCCAGAATTCTTATAAAGATAATCTTAGAAAACAGTTGCTCGAGAAACAGGGAGCCCTTATTTTCTTCCAAATAACCGCTAGTGCAGTACAAAAAGGTTTTGCACGTCTGTCAATGTCATAATCCTTCAACTAACAACTAATAATAAACAGAGGCGCTCAACATGCATCGCCAACCACAAGGTACTGGGTGAAATGTCTGGCAATTGGAAACCATCTCAAAAGTTTATTTAAGTACACCAAAAAACATATGTAAACAAGAGCTTTTATATGATTTCAATTGGGATAAGAGAGGAAGTCAGAGAGAAAGTACGAGAGTGCTTTAACATACTCAACAAATCCGTTGCACTCTCATACACACATCATGAACCGTTTAATGAGGACATATGGACGTGAGCACAAGCACTTTTGGAAAACCTCTCCCACGCATTCCGTGCCAGTATTCAATTGCCCGCTACCACGCTGCAACCTATCCATTTACTCTTGTTTTCTAGGAAACTGAAATTAATCCTTGATTCCTATTCACTTTCAGCATAATTCCAGTATTGCTAAAGTCTCAATACCGCAGACTTAGCCGAATGCATTTAGCACATGTTTGTCAGTCAATCCTCAGCAAGAATATCGCGACAAACTACCATAGCTACGAGTATACTCGTGTGTGCATATGTACTTATATTGTAGATATACCTTAGGTATACAGGTGTAGGTTGACTAATATAATTTTGGTTTTTGTAATGAACGAGACATTTGTTGTCATCTATCATATTGCCTCTTAAACGATATTTATTAACTTATTGCAATTTGTGATGCTGCTGTTGTCTCAAAGGGGAATATGCACCCAGACAGACACCAGAGTGTTCACAACAGTAGTTACAATTTTTATGTATTCGATTTGGTCTTAGTATTTATTTATATTATTTCATTACTATTGTTTTGTTCTTCTAGAGCCCCACGCGAACATTTTTTTATTCCCGTGAAGGCATGCGCCTTGTGCATATTACACCAAATAAATGATTTTTCACTGAAATATGGTAGATGTAGCTACTCTATATTTTCCAGTAATATAAATTATAGTTTGTTGTTATGGAGCACTATGTGCTCATTGAAAACAAGTTATTGCTTGTGGTTATGGAGCACTATGTGCTCATTGAAAACCACATAGTGCTCCATAACCACAAGCAATATTTTGTTTTCAATGAGCACATAGTGCTCCATAACAACAAACTATAATTTATACTAGTTTTTGTAATCTCACAAAATTGAGCTATTAAATATATACTCGTATTTAGTAATAAATAGAATAACAAAACTCAGTAATAGACATACTCAGAAAAGGAACACATAACAACAGATGTCCGATATGAACAACTAGTGCGAAATACATAAATAGATTCAAAACAGTAGTAAAAATAATATGTAGCTTCTGCTCAAATATGAACGAGACGTTATCAATAAAACGGTCCGCGGATGAGATATGGCAAAAATAAATTTTTTGTTTTTTGGCAGGACTGTTATAAGCTTACATGGCAAATTTCAGCGTAATATGTCACATAGTTTGTTTTCTGTGCTACTGTAAACAAATCAAGCTCGAGTGTGTTCTTCGAATTCTCTTTTATGACTTCAATTGTCTCAAAATGTTTTCCACGGAGCGGCAACTTGAGCTTGGGAAACAGGAAAAAGTCACATGGAGCCATATCAGGCGAATACAGTGCTTGCGGAACGATATTAACATTATTTTTGTTCAAATAATCGCGAACAAGACGTGATGTGTGAGGTGGTGCATTATCGTGATGCAAGAACCATGACTTGTTGTCCCACAATTCCTTCCTTTTAAGACGAATGTTCTCGCGCAAACGCTTTAAAACGTCTAAATAATATTCAGCGTTAACCGATCGACCTTGCGGAAGGAACTCCGAGTGTACCACACCTTCGTAATCGAAAAAAAAACAGTCAGCATAACCTTAATTTTTGAGCGACTTTGGCGTGGTTTTTTGGGTTGATGTACGGCCCTCTTTGAACGATTTGTACCACTGGAAAACACGTGCACGCGATAGAGCAGAGTTCCCATAGGTTGTCTACAACATTTTTAAGGCGTCTGAAGCCGAAATTTTGTTGGAATAACAAAATTTCAAACAAATTCTTTGTTCAACTTGAATTTCCATCGTTAAATTCGAAGAACACACTCGAGCTTGACCCGTTTACAGTAGCACAGAAAACAAACTATGTGACATATCACGCTGAAATTTGCCATGTAAGCTTATAACAGTCCTACCAAAAAACAAAAAATTTATTTTTGCCATATGTCATCCGCGGACCGTTTTATTGATAACGTCTCGTTCATATTTGAGTAGAAGGTACATCAAAGATTAGTCAACGTGTGAGGGGTGTTCAAGGTGATCTCGATATCATTATAAAAAACAACTCGGATTCAAAATATTTATCTGCTATATCTAAATATATTTTTCGTTCTTGTCCGAAAAATGTGCGGCCGCATTAAGCTTTTAATCGTTAGAATATTTTTTTCTACGAAGATCTGTTTTCAAATTTGAGATCAAAAACCAATCACTAGGGGCCAGTTGTTAGCTATGCGGTAAGTGATTGATTTCTTCGAAGCTGCCATCGGAGCGTTGTCGTAAAGAAGCAAAATAACGCCAAAAAAGTTTCCTCAACTTAAAAGGTAGTACTACTACTAGTACCTCAGGAAGTGAGTCAAATATACTATGTATATACAGTAGTACCTCAAACGGATAGGTGGAGATAGCTGAGCATCAGAAGCACGAAAAAAAAACATCGGGGAAACTCTAAGCCGACAGTTTCCATGTTTTTTTGGCACTGTAGATTATAATAAGTCCATTCATTCAGTAACTAGTAGAAAACCAATAGATATCCTCAACTCTTTCAGGCCGCTGGTCGCGATTGTTACAATAAAGACCCTCAACGTAGCTGGCGAAGAGAACCTGCTCAAAGTTAATAGAGGACTATGCAATAAGTGATCCGGATTATACATAGAGGAAGAAATTGAACAGGACCGTTCTTGTAAAGGGCAGAAGAGTTACAACGTCAATAATTTAATTTGATTGTTTTGGCTTAAATTTAATTGAAATAATACGACTTGCGAATGTATAGTATACAAGCCGGAGTTTTTATATACTATTAACAATAATTATTTTGGTTTACATTTACATGTTATTAAAACTTCTAAAATTATCAATTATATTGCCTACAAGTGATTTTATTAACTACTGGTTTTTGCTAATGGATCGTAAATCAAAAGGTGGAGCGTGATGCTCATTGCATTGTAGTTGTGGTTGAATATCGCCCTTGCAAACCGCACGGACGCTGATCGGGATGCAGGTATTCTTTGTGGAACCCATGTCCTGTCAGCAATTGAGTCATTTCAAAAGTGATGCCAAATGACTCTCGGTATATTTTGGCTTCTTCTGGAGATCGGAAGAAAACTTTTATTGACGAGCCAGCTATAATTTGGGCCAAAAATTACAGAAGCGGCGCCGTATCCTCTAGCCTCCTGTTTACTATCATCTGTGTAGCTTTGAGTTGAATTCGCAATTGTTGCTGTGAAATCACCGTGACGGTTTGCCAGATGTAATTGCAGACGCTGCGGAACTCGTTTTTGAAGGGTGACATCCGTTGGAAGTGATGTAGATTTTCCAGTTGTTTTGACGTCGTCAATTCTCGAGATTTCGGCTATCTTGAGGTGCAATGGAGTAAAACCGGAAGGTGCCAAGGCTGAGTTAATCGAAACTGTGTAGAACGCTCTAATCGTTCGAATGGCAAAACCTGTTTAAAACGACCTCTATATACAGCGTATGTAATAAAACTTAGTCGCTTTGTCCCGGATACTAGCACCATACGTTATTGTAGGTTCGACAACTTGTATGTAAATAGTTATAACATTTTCGGATGCACACCTCAAGTTGGACGCAAGTGTTGCCAAAGATACGTTGCACTTTAGTTATCACGTGACGCGTATGGCTGCTAAACTTCAAGTTGTTGTCAACTCCCGAACACTGGCAGCGGACCAATTGGTCGATAGGATGCTAGGCTATGGTATTTAAATCTTACTTGTTTGATTTTGAGAGTATTTTAACGTAAACTTCTTTCCATGGTTTAGAGAAATGGCCAACCCTTAAACACGCATTATACAATGTGGTTAAAAATGTTGTGCTTGCCTTGGCCTTGGCTAAAATATATCTGATATGAAGTGGTCTACTCCAGGTGCACTGTTTTTATTCATTGTTTCTAACATATCGAATACCTCACCCTCGGTGAATTCAATGTCGTTTGGTGTTCCCAAGCTAGTTTTAACTTGCTCGTGAATTAAGCGGTGGTGAATAGCAGTGTCCTCATTGTCATCCGGATAACAAAGCTTCGGCAGTTTCACGTTTCGATATAATTACCAGAACTATACAACGATGGAGCGTCTTTTGTGATACGGTTTGTAAGTGACCATACATCTACCCTGGTTATTACAGAATTTACGAAACTTAGCTGTAGACACTTCTTTAAGTGCCTTAGCATATTCACTTTTGGCAGCGGTATGTTCTGCCGCAGCTGCGGTTGTAGGTTTGTTCACCTTGATTTACTTATTTATGTCGTGGTGAAGTTTGATGCATTGCTCCTCAAGCGTCTGTAAATCTTGTGCCCACCATGGATTATAACGTTCAGCGCTACCTCGCTTCGTCATGGATGCCTCAGAGGCCTGAGATATGACATCTTTAATGTTTTTATCTGTTGTGTCCAGATTATCTGGAGTCGCTAAACTGAAATCAGTTTCCAAGGTGCCAGTTTCAGAAAGTATATGAAAGAAAGTGTATTTTATTAAAAATGTTCCATAGATAAGTTGACCCAATTTTGGAGTTATATTTAAGTGGATCTGAATTTTAAAAGTAATAGCAGATTGATCAGAATTTGGAACTGCCGTGGCGTTTACTTGCCAGTCAATAAAAGGAGTTGCTAAGTTATCAGTCGATAAAGTGACGTTTGGAATTGAACTTGCCGATGCCCCATGACGAATAGCGTTGAAGGTGGGAATTGTTCCTATGTTGCTTTCTATTATATTAACGGCTTTGCTGATACAATATTAGGTATTGTTCTACTATGATGTTTCTCAGTATTTGAACCCAAAAGTGAATGCCATCCGTTAAGGTCACCCACGATTTGCAACGAAGAAGATGTTTTTGAAATAAAGTAGTTCAACACGTGTAATGTGTTGTACTGGTCCACGGTTGGTGCGACATAGGCGCTATGTCGCTATGTATAGAATCCGCTGCTCGATACTGACTTTGACCACGCTGAGATTTGGCGTCGATAGCTGCGACACTCGAGGGGCTGCACCAACGGATTTCTTCACTGATCGGGGGCTTCGAAATGAAAAACAGAAATGTCATCAATAGGCTTCATTTTATTAGCATTGCCAACATAAGGTTCAGACACCAAAGCGGTGTCGACAGAACTAAATAGCAATGGTTTAAATTAATTTGTATAAAATTGAGCGTCCGTCGCCGAGTGGTCTTCGTTTACTTTGTTTCCAGTTTTAGCATTCCTTGTGCTAATGGTTGAAATATTTTAATTTTCGTTTATTATAAGTCTAAAACATAATTATTGTTTTTACAGACCACTTAGATCTAATATGAGCATAAATTACTACTATATTACTATAATTATTAAATAAATTAGAAAAAAGAGTTTAGAAATTTATAAAATTCATTCTTTGAAACCGAAAAGTCAAGCGGAATAGAATTCGAGATCTCATTAAATCTGTTAAAGCGCGGGCAATAGGAGCATTACGCACATAATTCGTGTTAAGAAATTTAAGATGAAATGGATAAGTATTGCGTAACGATCTAGTAGAAATATGAAAATAAATGCAACGTAATAGGGATGAACAGTCCACTTCTCCTTTAATTACACTAAAAAAAAAAGACAGTGAGAGTATGGACTTTCTACTCTCTAGAGGCTTTAAGTTAATTAAAGTCAAACGGGAATGATAGGAAGGGAAAGGATTTGAGAATTTTAACGACCTGAGAGCATATTTAAGGAACACCTTCTGTACACGTTCAATTCTCTCTATAGCAAATTGGTGGCAAGGCCTCCAGATAAAAGTTGCATATTCTAATCTAGAGCGAACAAAGGAAGTAAAAAGTTATTTGTGAGTGGAAGGGTCCGAGAACATCGAGCTATTACGCCGTATAAAACCTAAGACTGAGTAAGAAGTGGACACAATAAATTTAATGTGACTTTTTTTTTTTTTTTTTTTTTTTTTTAATATTTTACGTTGCGACTAGTTACAATGAAAACTCTTATTAATTAACGAGCAATTTGTTTAGAATTTAGAAAATAAGGTACATATATACAACAATTAACGCTAAGGTGTGGTTAGTACATTAAGTCTTTGGGCTTTCTTCTTCTCCAATTAGCTGGATTAGCGAGAATAGTGGCCTCCGTATTAACGTGGTTTTTTAACCTTTCATCATGGGCTTTTGCTATCTTTTTTATTGTTTCTGCCACCGAGTCAATACAGGGTGGCTGATGAAAGCCGCTACGAAAAAAAAATTGAATAACTTTTTTTCTTTTTAAGTTATCTGTTCCATTTTTGTTTTAATTTGCAGATTGATCTTTAAAATTTATTAAAATGGATAACTGGGACACGCAAACAAGAATTTGGATAGTCCGCCGCTATCACGCACTGGAGTCCGTAGTTTTGGTACAGAGAGAGTACAGACGGATGTTTGGCGGCGATCCCCCGAGCAGATGGACCATAATGAGACTGGTGAATAATTTTGCCGAGCAAGGAACAGTCGCAAGAAGGCCTTATCATCGAAACCCACCAGTTCGGACGGAGGAAACGATCGCTGCTGTAGCTGCAGCTATACAAAACAATCCAAGGGTTTCAACAAGAAGCTTATCTGCTCAACTTGGTGTCAGCCGACAGTCTTTGCAAACAATAAGGCACAAAGATTTAGACTTATTTCCCTACAAAATTCAAATGGTTAACAAACTGAATGCAGCAGACTTGCCGATTCGCTTGGAATTTTGCCAGAAGATCCTGCAAATGGTGGAAGAAGACCAAAACATGTTAAACTGCCTTTTCATGTCTGGTGAGGCCCATTTCGATTTAAACGGCAATGTGAACAAACAAAATTGTCGAATATGGAGTACTTCTAACCCACAGATATTCCACGAGACGGAATTGCACCCTCTTCCCGTGACAGTGTGGTGTGCGGTTTCTTCACGCTGTATTGTCGGGCCTTATTTTTTTGAAGAAAATGGTCACACCGTTACGGTTACTGGAGACCGTTATTTGAAAATGCTGAAAGAATTTTTCTATCCAGAACTACGCCGAAAGAGAATTCCTTTCAACTCTGTGTGGTTTCAACAAGATGGGACAACGTCTCACATAGCCCAGACTGTTATGACAGAGTTGCGACGAAAATTTCCCAATAAACTGATTTCAAGAAACTCCGAATTTCGTTGGCCCCCCAGGTCGCCTGACCTTACTGCACCTGACTTTTTCTTGTGGGGTTTATGTAAACAAGAAGTTTATAAAACAAAGCCAACAAATTTGGATGAACTAAAACAATCCATTCGGGCAACAATTGCGGCTATTCCTGTCGCAACTCTCAAAGCAGCAATGAACAACTTTTTACTAAGATGCCGCACTTGTGTCAACGAGCATGGGGGGCATTTAAATTCAATTATTTTTAAAACTATTATAGTTAAACTACATTTAATAAAATTTAATGACCTTCAACTTGAAAAAAAAAATAAATGAATTCCATATACTAAAAAAAAAGTTATTTGAGTTTCTTAATGTAGCAAAATTCATCAGCCACCCTGTATTTCTTGTTGGAATTTTATAATGACGACAGAGTTTTAAGATTTAATTAGGTGGGAATGGTTGCCCAAGGAATGAGCACACTTGGACGAAGATAAACGGATTCGATTACTTCTATAAGTTCTGTTGCATCGACCTCTTTTGAAACACATTTTATGATCACCATTGGGCATCTGATTCTGCCGTTTTCTGTTATTAGGCTTGATAAATTAGCCATTTTCTCAATTGTCGCGTCCCGCTGCCGAATTGCACACGTATTTTGTTGTTGGACACTGGAACAAATTTGACAGGGGCAAAATTAGTATACCCAAAACTAAATGTCTAGGATAAAGGTTTTAAGAAAATTGCGACAATTCTCTCTTTGTAATAAAATATCAGAAAATATGTTTGACAAATAAAATGTTTTTCTTCGTTTTTAAATTACGATCTGTTAAATTTAAACAATAAGTAATTATTTTTGAAGTGTATAGCCGAAGGCCTTAGCAGCCAGTGCTTGTTCCTTTTTTTTCTTACCTTTAAGTGGAATAATTATTTATAATTATTACTCTTTTCAATAAATAAATAAATAAAAATATTTTTAAAGTATGTAGTATTGAAATTCTTTGTTTTCTAACCAATATTAGATAAACATCCAATTTTGCTTCAGATTAAATTCAGTTTGCGTTACATTATATTATTTGTTATTAATCGTTAGAATCTGCGTTTGCCTACTTTCTTCAATTGTGGTAGTTTGTATACGAAGTGTTCCCCGAATACGCAAAACACTTCTCTTATGTATGCCTATCACAAAGAAACTAAACATGCTTTCCTTAGAGAATATTGGTTAGCTGCCGTCGCCGCCAAATTATGTATGTATTTCTCAAGCATTTTATCTTGATGTTGCTTTAATAATGTTTTTAATTCAGTTGTTGATTTGCTAAGTTTTGCCTTATCTTTGAGATGTTTAGTAGTTTGTCACTTTTTACGGAGTTTCCTTTTTTGTTGTATTTTTTGCTTGATATGTATTGGAATAGATTATTTTTGTTGAGTTTTTATAGTTAGAGTCGAGAGGGTGAGGACTTTGATGATGGAATCGTTGAAAAAAGCCTTTGCTAAGTCAATTTCGTTTTCCGTTTTTATTGAAATATTTATTGCCAGTTGTTCTTTCACACTTTGTCAAAAACAATTCCAGTCCGTCTTTTTATTATATAGTCCTGTAAAATTTTGTTCGTGCAGAGCTCCAAAAATTGTCATTAGAAGTGGCGAATGTTTCGACGATAGCACCAAACATGACTTAATAATCAGGTGGGTTTTGGGAATATTTTTAGCAATGCATAATCAAATAAATGTGGTTGTTTTTTGACATCTGCAGGCCAGTATGCCGGCTCTCCGGTACTTATGAAATGTCCATTATTTTTTCCTAAAGCAACTAGTAATTCTCGGCCTTTTGAACTTGTTAATCTTGATCCCAAAATAGAATTTTTCGCATTGTAGTCACCTCCAGCTCGAACCTGTTAAATAGTGACAGCTGCGCATGCATGTCACAGAGAATGTGAATATCCCGATACGCCAATCGTTGACGACAGAACTATCGTTCCACTACCCGACCATAACGAGGTGAGAATAGCGATAAAACGGCTAAAGAACAACAAAGCAGCGGTCGCCGACGGACTGCCGGCTGAGCTATTCAAACATGGCGGCCAGGAGCTGGTAAGGTGCATGCATCAGCTTCTATGCAAAATATGGTCGAATGAAAGCATGCCTGCCGATTGCAAGTGTGTGCTCTGCCCAATCCATAAGGGCGATCGTGCAATCTGTGCCAATTACAGCGGGATTAGTCTTCTAAATATCGCCTATAAGGTTTTAGCGATCCTATTGTGTGAAAGGCTGAAGTCCACCATCAACTAACTGATTGGACCTTATCAGTGTGGCTTTAGACCAGGAAAGTCTACCATCGACCAAATATTCACAACACGCCAAATCTTGGAAAAGACCCATGAAAGGAGAATCGACACGCACTACCTTTTCGTCGACTTCAGCTCAGTGCTATCCGCCTCCTCCAAGCATGACAGGCACATTGAGTCCTCAATGATTCCAATGGTGGTCATATGCTGACCCCATGGGTTGTGTCTAAGTTTTAGTAGAAAGTTTGACAGTTTTCTGTTCGGACTTGTCACAAAACACTTTGCAGTTGTGCAGCGTTCTAGAGCGGACCATCGCTCTTTATGTAGATTGCATACATAATCGCTGATCCAATTCAAGATTCCTGCGGAACTGATTCTGATTATTGGCTCTGGCCCTTGTGGGGGCATCGCTGATCCACGGTTGGCCAATTCGTCGGCAATTTCGTTTCCTTAAACACCGGAGTGTCCCGGAACCCATATAAATACAAGCCTGTTTTGTCTTGCGACAGAATTGAGCTTCTTCTTACATTCTTGAACAATCTTTGAGGTTTGCTTCGCGTTCTCCAGGACCTTCAGTGCTGCCTGACTGTCACTAAAAACTCCAATCTGTTTCCCGCTCCATCTCCTCTCGATTATCCATTCGACTACTTTCAGGATAACAAAAACTTCTATTTGGGCAACAGTTGCCATTTCCCCCATAGCATAGTGATACTTATTACTATCGTTTAAGTACCAACTGGCTCCAGACCCTATTTCATTCTTGGACCCATCGGTAAAGAAAATATTCGTCAAACTTCCCTGCATGCATTCTGGATTGCTCCATTGTTTGCGCAATGGAAATCTGACATCAAATTTTCCTTCCAAATGAAACTGTGGGTATTAGGTGCCAAAAACAGTGGATACTGCTCAGATAGCAACTTAAAGATTTCTCTATGCCCGAAGTTCCGTCTTCGTGCCAGAAACCATATTTATGGAGTCTACACATTGCTTTTACTGCTTCCTGTTGTATCTTAAGATCCAGGGGGAGCAAATCAAGCATAGTATTTAGGGCATCACCAGAAGTTGTACTCATGGCACCCGGATTGTGACTTAACCATGCTCCGTCGCCACCAGACCACAGAAGCGTAAGTGATAATTGGTCTGATAAGTGCTGTGCATATCCATAAGACCACAGCAGGTCTCAGACCCCAGGTGTTACCAAAGGCTCTACGGCATTGCTGAAAAATCCTCAATGCGCAATTCACCTTCAGTGAAACATGTGTCTCCCAAGTCAGCTTCTTATCAAAGATCACTCCTAGATATTTAACTTCATCGGAAAGACCAAGTGTCACACCTTTCAGTGTTGGAGTGATGGACTCCATCCAAATTCCGTAAACAAGACTATGGTTGTTTTGTTCGGATTAACGGAAAGACCTTGTCTCATGCACCAGTCATCGATTTTGTCAAGAATCCTCTGCACTTTCGTGCAAAGCCTCCTTAAGGATTTATCCGATGTTAGCGCACAGACGCCGTCCGCATATGCTTGGACATGAAAACCGAGTTCCTGCATCTCCGCTAGTGGAGAGTCTACGAGGGAACCCGCCTCCGATGTGGTAACGGATTTCCGCCTGGTGCACGAGTATATTCTCCAGAGAGTGGTTTCAAGATCTTTGTTCTGAACACTGATGCGAGGAGTTCTGCTGAATTACAGGAAGTACCCGGAATCCAGATACTCGCTCGTACCAGCCTTTCTTTGCTACTCTCAATAATAATGAACTTGATCGCAGGCTGGAATTATTGCTATCACTTTTTCCAGCCATTCTCGGGAAAAAGCACTGGAACAGTGCACCTTTACGATGCCGTCCACCACGCTTTTACCCTCGAAAGTCGACGCGTTTTTTGACTCACCGATAGCTTTCCAAAGATAGCTGTCAGGATAGTCTTGTTGCCCTTTGGACAGTAAACCGTCTTGTTTGTCGGTATGTATCTCCAACGTTATTGTCTTTGCTGCTATTCTCGCGAATGATTCGTCAGACGTTGACGGAAGAGTGTCATTCGACATTTGAAGTCCTTTAGCCTTTGCCTTGTCAGGTAAAGGTTTATCTACCTTGCATTGGGTCGAGGATGCAGGCATTTCCAAATTCCGTCTATCGACTTTCCTCTTCTTTGCCTTTCTCCTCTTCCCGGTCGTTGGCACAGACGCCGTTTCGCTTCCGGAAGAGTGCAACGTTACAGAGGAATCCTCTGTTCTGCCACGTTTTTCCGTTGCCACTGCAGGTGTCGAAGTTGACGGAGCTTGAGTACTTACCTTAGCTAATGCTTCGACTTTTTCGCCTTCTGTTTTCTTCGTTTGATCTGTCTTGCGGATAGACTAACACCTGCTTTCGAATCTCCAATAATTTCAGTCTTTTTACCGGTACTTACCTGATTTGCACCAGGTTTGACCGTTGTCAAAAACTTACTCGGTACCAGAGGTCCATCTGAGTCTACTGAGAGATTGTCCGCCATCTCCACATCCTCCACAAGTTAGTCAGTTGCTTCGGATCGTTTCGACGACTGTGTATCACTCACACTCACTCGGCTCTCCATTGGCATAGCCAATGTGCCATTTTTCACCACTAGTAGTTCGCTTCCTCCGGAACCCTGGGTGTCAGTTCCAGTCATAGGGCGGTGTGGGGTTCGGGCGTGCTCATTCGATGCCCGAGCCGTCGATTGCTCGACGGGAGGATTTCCCGAAAGTGGGTTACCTCGTGCAGAAACATCTATCGTTAACCCCCACATTGTAGAAAAATGTATTTTATACCTCCTGCCAGGTTGTCGGTACGGTACTCTCCACATAGTACTTGGGGGGACACCAATTCCGCCGTTCCGCGGATGGGTGGATACCCAATACCTATATGGAGCTGCCCTCTTAGTTGGTGGTAAGTTAATCTCCATAACATGGGGTTAAATCACCACTTAAGCCTCATCGCCGCGGCAAGCAGACCGACATGACAAGGTGCTTCATCCATAATATGATAAAAGTTTTGAGTTCTGTTTCTGGCGCGTAAATCCGTTTGCGTTCCAAATTGCAATTTTTATTTTACTTATTAAGTCCATTTAGCTTCGATACCAGTTTGGTTAAAATGTTCATCATGGTGGCGATTTGTGTTGTCAATTGTTTTATTATAGTTTTAAGTTCAGTTATATCATCGTTACTTGATGTGGTACTATTAGGGTTGTTAAATTCATTTGTTAGTGTTTCATTTGTTAGTTGCTTGCGTTGATGTTGCTTGTGCATAAGAAACGCCTAGTATTGATCTATGTTAGTGTATTATTAGAATACAGTGATTTTCATCGCTGCTCGTATTTAGTTACAAGATTCACGCTGATTTAAACATAAAAACTTCACAATTAAACAAGCTATGGAGGTCTTAATTAAGGAATTCAGTGAAAGGATCGCTGACGATTCCCATGCATCAAATTGTATCACAAACTTTGTCTGCGTAACACCTGCTCTCGACAAGTTTGATCACGAACCGCGTGCTAGTTCAACAATGACTTCGACATTGATTAAGTGGTTACAGAGGCAGTTTCGCAGTTATTTAGATTTTCTTTTTGACTAGCGAAAACCCGCCCGTTCCGCTGGTCGTCTTTAAAAAAATCTAGATTAATTAATTAACTTAAGCCGAAAAATACTGTGTGTATTTTATAAAAATTCTCGCGCATGAATAGTAATGAAAGAAGTTTTGAATAGTAGTAGCAATTAAAAAACGTTTGATGTGATTTACTTTATTACTTTTTTATTGTAATGCTCTTTGGTATACAATATTCTTCGTTTTTCCATGCGTTGTTGAATAAATGAACAATACCGATGGCTTACCAACTCTTGAGCATGAAACATAAAGTTAGCCATGAGGAAAACATGGGTATTCTAAATCAATACCACAAATTGATAAAGTTTGGCCTTGTGACTTATTAATAGTAATCGCGAATGCAAGGCGAACAGGAAATTGAAGACGTTTGAATTCAAACGGCATATCCGATGGTATCATTGGTATTCGCGGTATTAAAACGTCTTCACCAGAGTATTTTCCATTCAAAATTGTTGCTTCAATGACGTTATTCATCAATCTCTTAACTGTTAATCGAGTGCCATTATATAGTCGTGGTTGATTTATGTTTCTCAACATAATAATCAGTTCTAATATTTTCAAGATTAGCATGTGTGGCGGTAATCCAGGTAAATCAAAGGAATTCAAAAATTCAGTGGGATAATTTACAATATCATCTTGATTTGTAACGTCGAATTTGTCAACGGATCGATATGTTTGTTTTGGACTTGGTATGTTAGCCAAAATAGCCGCATTCATTTCATTCACATCTTTATTTTTGCCAGCCATGATGGCTCGTTCACTAAGCCAATCATGATTTTTGTAATTTTGAGGCAAATTTGGGAAAATATTTTGAATTAACTGTTCTTTCGTTTGACTTATTTGACAAAAGTTTGGTTGTAAAGTCATTAAGCCAGTTAAATTATCGACATTATCTCTGCGAAAAAGCAGAGAAGGAGAAGAGAACTGTTCCATCTGATAGCCATATTGTACAAACATATCCAAGGGTACCTTGGTCCACCTTTTCGGCTATATCTCGAGACCCTGGTAACTCAGAGATCTAAAAAATACTCTGCATTAAAGCACTCATCAGTAGCTTTGATTTGATACCCACAATGTAAAAACACATCCTAGGGTTACCCGGGTCCTCGTTTTGGCCTTCGGCAGCGCCACCTGGTGGTGAGTGGAATCAATAAACATAATATACTAACCTTCACCGTGGAAAAATATATATATATACCAAATTTCATAATAATCTGTCCAGACACACACGACCAAAATGTATTCAATTCTAATGAATGCTATGTGCGGTACAAAAAATACGTGCGGCAAATAGCAAAAACACACTCATTTAACCGACGCACCGCACACACACGCGTTATCGGATTTCAACCAAACTTCACAGAAACCTTTGCCAAAGCCACACCAACAATGTGTGAAACTTTCATTGTTTTCTATACACGCGTTGTTGAGATTACCGGAGACAAATGCACACTTTTTTCCGGCTTAATTTATATATATATAGATAAATAGAAAACTCCGAACCTTCGTTACCCTCCTAATCTTGGACCAATGTTGAGGTATTCAGAAAGTGAAAAATAAAAATCTTCTATTTTAAACACAATAAGGGGTTCTCTATGTTTTCCAACATTAGTAAGGTACACGAATTGCACATACAAGAAAATATTGACAAAACCAGTATTTGTTTTTGTTTTTCAACCAAGCAAGTAGTCAAATGCGAACCTGTATCAGCTACTTATTGTTGTTTCTTTTCAGGTTGCGTTTTCAATGGGGCGTTCTCAATGGGATTTTTACATTCCTTGCTATTCTGAAAAACATAGAGTATTCCCCTTACAACTTTTATTGCAGAAGCTACTAGGTGCAGATTTTTTAATCGTCGACACTAAAAATGGTTACAAGTAAGTTTTTTATAATCCAAGATCAATTCACTATAGCTGCTGATTTCTAACCCTTTAGATTCTCACCAAGACCCATTTCTTGTATGAAAGTAAAAAGTGTAAAAGAAAATTTTGCAATCTGTAAAAAAATAATATATATATTATATTTATCTATATACATATATTTGATAACAACAGCTGTGTTTCTTTACTCGCATGCGCGTTTGCGCGTACAGCAAAAAACAAATAAGCAAAGTAAAAATATTTGGCTTCACTGTTCAAGAAATATCAAATAAATATTTCTTTAAGTAAATTATCACATGAAAAATGCAAGCGGTCCAAAAAGCTTTTAGTTGATAGAAAATTCTTAATTGTTTTTAAAAATTCTGAGAGGGTGTTGCCGGCGTTTGAATTAATATTTAAGGTCGATAAAATAGATTGCAAAACCGCAACATATAAAACTGTGCGTTTATTGCTTAATACAAATTCATATGCAAGTATTTATGCGCGTAAAAAAACACATATTCTGTTTTTATTTTGCTTATAGGCCAAAGTAACTCACCGACAAATTAGTGGCCAAATTTATCGGCACTAATTTCATGGCGAAAAGGGGAATGGAATCCTGAGAACGATGCAAAAAGTAGATTAACAAATTATTAAAACGTTTATTCTGGTCAACCCAATTGCATTTAAAAATAGCCAGGCGCAACTCATCGCAATCAGCCAACAAATATGACGCGTGGTAACATGTCGGCGATGTCTGAAGAAGTACACAGAAAAAATACATGGTGGAAGCAATTTTAGTCGTAAGATCAGCAAAAATGAAAATGTTAATCATCGTGACGCCAAGTATAGCCGCAGCTACAATAAACTGAGTGAAAACAGTCACAGACATAATGGGCTCAACAATGCTGGCAACCCTATTGAAAAAAATAGATAATATAATATGTTTTGGAGTACTATGTGCAACTACTTACTTCAGTATTTCCTGATGTATAACAATACATTCTAATAGCTCTTTATAATTATCATCAACACTTTTCTTCTCATCATAACCCAAACGTTCGACACGAACTGCTAAAAGCTGTATATGTGTACGTATAATATATATATAAACGGCTGGATATGAGTCGTTTAATACTTGATGATATAGCAGTAATAAAACTATAAATATATCATAGCTAACTTGTAGCCAATACTCCCATGAAGATCTATGCCAATCAACATTCGGAATCCAGAACGATATCGGTGCATGTCCACCCACTAATGCGGCCACAACAGTCAATATTTCATACGTGAAGTATGCAACCGCGAATCCAAAAACTAGTCGATTACCAGTTATGCCGCATTTACGTATTTTTCCCCTATCCTCAGATCGTGTGTAATACTTATCCAGTTCCGTTACTATAGGTTCGATGTCACGAAGACGATTTTTTGACATTGCCAAAGCGATGCTTTTAATTGGTATAGCAAGTACGTTTAATGAGGCTTGTACGCAAGTTAATATTTCCATAACAGATAGCTTATTGCGATCGCGCAACCAACCAACATTGCTAATAACCGGCGAGAAGAGTACGATAAAACAGGTAATGAACGAGTAAAAGAAATATGGAATACGATACTTATTCGGCGGGTTAATACCCAGGTACCTGAAACTATTGAACAGATAAATAACTGCATCGCGACTGGCGAATACTGGGCGACCATGTTTTTTTATCAAGTCGAACATTTGCCTTATAATGGGTGCGAGAGCTTTTAAAATAAACTAATGTTGCTTGCGTTATTTGGTACTTCAATTTATATAGAGAATAGAACTGCTCAAATATGCAGTTAATTTCTAGAAAACATTGTTTGCAAAGGTGAATAAATCAATATTCTAATAAGTATGTATATATGTTGCTATTACCTCGCACCAGTTGGAAAAGGAGTGCATACATAAGTATATGTACTTACGAGTATGTATTTGAATTGATCCGCCAAAAAATTTAGTGAAATTTCTGTGCGACACCATGACTGACTATTTGCCAATACCGGCCTCATTTTGAAAGGATACATAAACTTAAACTTTTTCTTTATTTTAGGGTTTAAAGTTTAAATGTTTTTAATCCTGAATTCAGTAATTTATAGTAACCAAATGTAGTAACATGCCCCTTTACGTACCACCCCAAAAAGTATTCCAAAGAAATCAGTTCGCGAAAGATTATGAACCTTTTGTTTCTAGCACTCATAATTGGCGGGAATGTTAGCTTCATCTTTAGTATTGAAATAGTAGCGATCAAAGACATATCCGGCCTATGGCCAACGGCAAACAGCTAAGTATCAATATAAATTTTTACGCGAGCCGAACACATTTTCAAAAATTGCATTAATATTAGGGTAAAAAGAAAAAGATGGACGGTAGTGATCCATTTCTCGGAAGGTAACGATTACACGATTTAAAGTTTATGTTCGTTGTCAAGGTGAAATTTCACACGAAAAAAAGCAGTTTGCTGTTTTTGTTTGTTTCATTCAGTTATGAGTTACGAGGTATTAACAATGGAAGTCAACAAAGAGAAGACTCGGTATATTTTAAAGTTGTGCTTTGATAAAGGCGAAAATGCACGACAGGCCGCTAAAATTGTGAATGGTGGTTTATAGTGCCGATAGTGTAACAGCTAAACATGTTAGAAGACGTAACATCACCCAGGAGCTAAAGATCGACCATAAAACAGTTTTGAACCATTTGCGCAAAAACTTTACGCAAAAACTTTACGCAAAAATTTCCCTTTCCCCAAAATAGTATTGTATTATATACTAACCAATTTTAAATGCTGAAACCCAAAAACAGAAGTTCAAAAGTGTTCATGCTTCAAATTCAATTTTGACTAATATTTCTCTTTGGCACTAAAATTAAAAACCTAATTTGTTTGTTGTATTTTCAATGATTTGCAAAAATCTTCAACAGCTGCTGGTGTCACTTTTTGAACTTAATACCCTCTCTAAAGTGAAATTAGAATTTTCAATGCATGCCCCTATGCCGCCAGAATAATTTATAAGCAAGGAGCGTGCTATAAATTACACCTGTGTAAAAAAACTTTAACAGGTATATTTCTAGAGAAGAAATACATACGCATAAATAGAGTTTTACTGACCGTGAATGTGGGTAAAGTCGAAACGTATGTTAAAATAATATACCCAATAAAAATAATATTTCCTTAATAATTACTTTTTCTAATTTTTTATTAATTTATTTTTTCTTAAAACCTTCCAACATTTTTCACCTGAGTTCCGTTTGTATCAGTGTTGCTCTTTTCGAATTTCAAAAAACTATTCGTAGGATGTTGGGTGGATGCAGAAGTCGAAAATATATATATATCTATATATATAAAAATGAAATGATGTTCGTTTGTACGCATTTTTTTGGGCCGATACGAGGCCAATTTTATTCGTTCTTTTTTCATATTATAGAGATCCACTAGGGGAAGGTTTTTAGCAAAAAAAAATATTTTTTAAATATTTTCTTCATATAAAAAAAAGAAAAAATCAAAATATTGTACAAAACAAAACTTGCTCGATTCTTAGATTAAAGTAAGTTTCGAATCGACATTCATTTTATGTGTACAACTTTTTTTGAATTTTTCGTTATTGTATACAGAAATTTCAAATGATTCGAATGAAAAATTTTTTTTTTTTTATTTCTTCCATAAAATATTACACCTGTCGTTAGACAATAAGTAATTTGATTTACAAAAAGATGGAATGAGAGTGATATTGAAGGGCCAATGCCCCCAAGCTCATTTAGAAGAAATATATACATATTATTTAAAAACAAGTGGTTAACAAACAATGACATATACGATTAGTTGACAATTGATTACAAGGATTTTGCAAGATCTGTTGGTGTTTGACGGTTAAGCCGACTTTGGGTAGATTTTTCTTTATTTGGTAGTCTTCTCATCATAGAATTTGTATGCGTTAATAGTCTATTTATGTGTCTTCTGCTAGCGCTTTGTATTGTTTCATCAATAGTATCGATGTCAAGGTCGCGATGAATATCTGCGTTAGGTATGTACCAAGGTGCATTAGTTAAGGTCCTAAGTATTTATGAAAACAATGTTTCAATTCAATTGAGCAATGCTTTCTTTGACCAATTCTATATGGAAATGAATGCGTTTGCAAACGATGTTTTCGGCTATGAACAAATGTTGGAATCGAATGAAAAAGGAAAGAAACGCGAAATGATAAAAAAATTCTTGGAAAATTTAAAATGAATGGTGCTTCATTGGAAAAATTCAAAGGTAATAAGAACATACACAAGATAAAGTTAGAATTCGAATTTTTAGATTTATTTTATTTATTTCTCATTTTTTCAGAAGTACACCACACAACAACTCATTCCAACTCTGATTTTGAAATCCTGTTGGAATTGGTGATCGATAATTTTGTCACTATAATGGTCAATGGAAATTTGCGTGTATCAGACCCTGCATATTATTTACCATATCAACTTTTTATGGAACATATGGACCAAATGAACACAAAAAAATAATTTAGTTTTGTTTTGATTTTTTGCAACATTTTAGTTTTCAGTTAATACAATAAAAACAATACTGTTTTTTAGTGAACACAAAATTCTAAATTTATTACGTTGTTTGTTTAGATTTTTTTTAGAAAAAAAGTAAATTTTTTGGTTTTGAGGAAATTTGTTTATTGGTGCTATTTGTGAAAGCGTAGCTAAAGTTAATGGAATACCACTATGACACAAACATTTTTTCAAAGGGGTGTTTTTCGAAAATTATAAAAAAGATTGTTTTCAAAAATTTTGAAGAAATAAAGTAAAATAAAAAAATTTCGAAAGCATGAAATTTTTTCAAAACCAAATTTTCCTCAAAAAGATAAAAGAAATTTCTTCGAAGAGGTGTTTTTCTAAAATTACAAAAAAAAAAAATTCAAAAATTTTAAACAAAATAAAATAAAACTTTTTCAAGGGTATGAAATTTTTTCAAAACAAAATTTTTAAAACAAAATATAATAGTTTTTTCAAAATATTTAATTTTCAGCAATTAACTGAGAAGAAATTTGTTAGAGCGAAGTGTTTTTCAAAACTTCAAAAAACACTTTTTAACCAAAAAAAATAAACCTTTTTTCAAAAACAACAATGATAACATTGCCTAACAATTTCTGCACTTTTGCACAGTCTAAAGAGGCATTGATACAGAGTGTATTTCCAAACATAGTTCAACATTACAAAAACCATGATTGACTCAGCGAAAGAGCAATTTTAGCTGGGAAAAATAAGGACGTCAATGATATAAATTCAGCTATTTTAGATCAAATACCTGGTGACATAGTTGCGTATAAGTCAATGGACACTATTACTGATCAAGATGAGGTCGTAAATTATCCAACTGAATTCTTAAACTCTCTCGATTTGCCAGGCTTACCACCTCATAATTTACGATTAAAAATTGGAGCACCGATTATTATGCTACGCAATAGTAATGTGCCCCGACTTTGCAACGGTACCAGACTCGCTGTGAAGAAGCTAATGGGTAACGTTATCGAAGCAACAATTTTGAAAGGGAAGTACAAAGGAGAAGACATTTTGATACCCTGAATTCCACTGATTCCGGCGGATTTACCATTCGATTTCAAACGTTTGCAGTTCCCTATTCCTTGCCTTCGCTATGAGAATTAATAAGGCGCAAGGACAGTCTCTACAAATGTGCGGTATTAATTTAGAATACCCAATTTTTTCTCATGGACAATTGTATGTAGCTTGCTCACGAGTTGGCAAACCATCGTCATTATTCACGCGAAAGATGAAAAAACCAAAAACATTGTCTACCAAAAAGTGTTACAATAAAGTTCGAATGAAATTGTATCAAAGAATTTGCTTTGTTTCGTATTAATTTTATTCTCTTTCAGCAAATCATTGAATTTATCGTCTAGCGAAGTGGGCGAGGGTACGCTAGTTATATATAATTGGCAAGTACGTCTTTTATTCTAAATTTGGCCGAGCTCCTCTTCCACTTTGTGGTGTCCATCTTCATGTTTTTCCACAAACTGAGACACTAACAGCCCCGCCTTCGTTATTTATGAGGAGCTTTTTCATGTGAGATTCACATTTTTTGCATTGCATGCAGAGGCGCGACCACTATTAGAGGAAACCTACCTGCCCATCAGTCGCACTGTGCAGTTCGGTATCGAAAAGTTTCAAATTCAACTCAACTCTCACTCAAACCTCGAACCTCGAAGACATCAAGATCAAGTCGTTTGAACTCTTGACTGATCAAAATTAGAGTTAGATTGATTGGTAACTTTCTCTGATGAGTCACAAAAGGATGTATTTGGGAATTGTAAGTATCACCAGGTACTTCGGAATATTTAAAGTTTCAATTGCGAATCCAGTGAATCCTTGGCTTATAATTAGGAAGAAGTCTAAAACTTCACCTGAGTTAGGTCAGATAATTAATAAAGTATGGCATGTATAAATAAATATTGCAAAATTTGGCATAGTCAAGACCGATGCCTTCAAAAACGTTGTAGAGGGTTGAGAGAGTGAAATTTCGTTGAGTACCGAATCTTCTGTCGAACAGAATTTTTCGAAAAAAAGAATAATATTTTGCGTCTCTTTATAATTTTTTGGCAACTGACCCCTAGTTTTATACAATTTCTATTAATTTTGTGTACGCCTAAGGTTGTAAGCTTCAAAGAAGAAATCAGATGCAAGAAAATCAATGTAAGCTTGAAAACGAATTTGTTCAAAAATTCAGTCATCGCAAGAACGTAGGAGGAATAGTTTGTGACCCCCTAAACCACCAGCAAACTATAGTGGCTTTTGATTGTCTAGAAATTAATTCCAGGATCGTACTTTTCTAGTGTGTGCCAACATGAAGTCCAAAGCCAAAACAAAATAATAAAAACAACGATTTTCACTAACCTCTCATCATCATCATCGTCGAATCACAACTCCGTCATACTCATTTCAACTCGGTTTTTATTTATTTTAATATTTAAATATTTTCAACTAACTTATTTGGATGGAATCTATTTCTATTTAAATTTCTCGCCCAAATTATTTCGCCCGATTAACCCAAGCGAGCAAAACTCTTCATCGAATGAGTGCCATAATACCAAATTACAATTCGTTCGATCAGCTCTTTCGACCACAGTAGAAGATCGAACGCTGCTCTTAATAAGGGTCTTATCACCAATGTTATGTAAATATTATTTGCTATTGAACCTACGGACACTAATATGTATGTAATACAGCAACTTATTGCCATTGCAACAATATCCCGACAAACTACCTTAGCTACGAGTATACTCGTGTGTGCATATGTACTTATATATATTGTAGATATACCTTAGGTATACAGGTGTAGGTTGACTAATATAATTTTGGTTTTTGTAATGAACGAGACATTTGTTGTCATCTATCATATTACCTCTTAAAGGATATTTATTAACTTATTGCAATTTTTGATGTTGCTGTTGTCTCAAAGGGGAATATGGACCCATTTTATTCAGTTTGAGCCTTTTATAATTGACTTGCTACGAGTGTAATGGACACCTGAGTGTTCACAACAGTAGTTCCACTTTTTATGTATTCGATTTGGTCTTGGTATTTATTTATATTATTCCATTACTATTGTTTTGTTTTTCTAGAGCCCCACGCGAACATTTTTTTATTCCCGTGAAGGCATGCGCCTTGTGCATATTACACCAAATAAATGATTTTTCACTGAAATATGGTAGATGTAGCTACTCTATATTTTCCAGTAATATAAACTATAGTTTGTTGTTATGGAGCACTATGTGCTCATTGAAAGCAAACTATTGCTTGTGATTATGGAGCACTATGTGCTCATTGAAAACCACATAGTGCTCCATAACCACAAGCAATATTTTGTTTTCAATGAGCACATAGTGCTCCATAACAACAAACTATAATTTATACTAGTTTTTGTAATCTTACAAAATTGAGCTATTAAATATATACTCGTATTAAGTAATATATAGAATAACAAAACTCAGTAATAGACATACTCAGAAAAGGAACACATAACAACAGATGTTCGATATGAACAACTAGTGCGAAATACATAAATAGATTCAAAACAGTGTGTGAGGGGTGTTCAAGGTGATCTCGATATCATTATAAAAAACAACTCGGACTCAAAATATTTATCTGCTATATCTAAATATATTTTTCGTTCTTGTCCGAAAAATGTGCGGCCGCATTAAGCTTTTAATCGTTAGAATATTTTTTTCTACGAAGATCTGTTTTCAAATTTGAGATCAAAAACCAATCACTAGGGGCCAGTTGTTAGCTATGCGGTAAGTGATTGATTTCTTCGAAGCTGCCATCGGAGCGTTGTCGTAAAGAAGCAAAATAACGCCAAAAAGTTTCCTCAACTTAAAAGGTAGTACTACTACTAGTACCTCAGCAAGTGAGTCAAATATACTATGTATATACAGTAGTACCTCAAACGGATAGGTGGAGATAGCTGAGCATCAGAAGCACGAAAAAAAAACATCGGGGAAACTCTAAGCCGACAGTTTCCATGTTTTTTTGGCACTGTAGATTATAATAAGTCCATTCATTCAGTAACTAGTAGAAAACCAATAGATATCCTCAACTCTTTCAGGCCGCTGGTCGCGATTGTTACAATAAAGACCCTCAACGTAGCTGGCGAAGAGAACCTGCTCAAAGTTAATAGAGGACTATGCAATAAGTGATCCGGATTATACATAGAGGAAGAAATTGAACAGGACCGTTCTTGTAAAGGGCAGAAGAGTTACAACGTCAATAATTTAATTTGATTGTTTTGGCTTAAATTTAATTGAAATAATACGACTTGCGAATGTATAGTATACAAGCCGGAGTTTTTATATACTATTAACAATAATTATTTTGGTTTACATTTACATGTTATTAAAACTTCTAAAATTATCAATTATATTGCCTACAAGTGATTTTATTAACTACTGGTTTTTGCTAATGGATCGTAAATCAAAAGGTGGAGCGTGATGCTCATTGCATTGTAGTTGTGGTTGAATATCGCCCTTGCAAACCGCACGGACGCTGATCGGGATGCAGGTATTCTTTGTGGAACCCATGTCCTGTCAGCAATTGAGTCATTTCAAAAGTGATGCCAAATGACTCTCGGTATATTTTGGCTTCTTCTGGAGATCGGAAGAAAACTTTTATTGACGAGCCAGCTATAATTTGAGCCAAAATTTACAAAAGCAGCGCCGTATCCTCTAGCCTCCTGTTTACTATCATCTGTGTAGCTTTGAGTTGAATTCGCAATTGTTGCTGTGAAATCACCGTGACGGTTTGCCAGATGTAATTGCAGACGCTGCGGAACTCGTTTTTGAAGGGTGACATCCGTTGGAAGTGATGTAGATTTTCCAGTTGTTTTGACGTCGTCAATTCTCGAGATTTCGGCTATCTTGAGGTGCAATGGAGTAAAACCGGAAGGTGCCAAGGCTGAGTTAATCGAAACTGTGTGGAACGCTCTAATCGATGGCAAAACCTGTTTAAAACGACCTCAATATACGCCGTATGTAATAAAACTTAGTCGCTTTGCCCCGGATACTAGCACCATACGTTATTGTAGGTTCGACAACTTGTATGTAAATAGTTATAACATTTTCGGATGTACACCTCAAGTTGGACGCAAGTGTTGCCAAAGATACGTTGCACTTTAGTTATCACGTGACGCGTATGGCTGCTAAACTTCAAGTTGTTGTCAACTACCGAACACTGGCAGCAGACCAATTGGTCGATAGGATGCTAGGCTATGGTATTTAAATCTTACTTGTTTGATTTTGAGAGTATTTTAACGTAAACTTCTTTCCATGGTTTAGAGAAATGGCCAACCATTAAACACGCATTATACAATGTGGTTAAAAATGTTGTGCTTGCCTTGGCCTTGGCTAAAATATATCTGATATGAAGTGGTGCTCCAGGTGCTCTGTTTTTATTCATTGTTTCTAACATATCGAATACCTCACCCTCGGTGAATTCAATGTCGTTTGGTGTTCCCAAGCTAGTTTTAACTTGCTCGTGAATTAAGCGGTGGTGAATAGCAGTGTCCTCATTGTCATCCGGATAAAAAATGGCGTAATTATATACTATAATTAATAATTATTAAATAAATTAGAAAAAAGAGTTTAGAAATTTATAAAATTCTTTGAAACCGAAAAGTCAAGCGGAATAGAATTCGAGATCTCATTAAATCTCCTAAATCGCGGGCAATAGGAGCATTACGCACATAATTCGTGTTAAGAAATCTAAGATGAAATGGATAAGTATTGCGTAACGATCTAGTAGGAATATGAAAGTAAATGCAACGTAATAGGGATGAACAGTCCACTTCTCCTTTAATTACACTAAAAACAAAAGACAGTGAGAGTATAGACTTTCTACTCTCTAGAGGCTTTAAGTTAATTAAAGTCAAACGGGAATGATAGGAAGGGAAAGGATTTGAGAATTTTAACGACCTGAGAGCATATTTAAGGAACACCTTCTGTACACGTTCAATTCGCTCTATAGCAAATTGGTGGCAAGGCCTCCAGATAAAAGTTGCATATTCTAATCTAGAGCGAACAAAGGTAGTAAAAAGTAAAAACCATCGAGCTATTACGCCGTATAAGTAAGAAGTGAACACAATAAATTTAATGTGACTTTTTTTTTAATATTTTACATTGCGACTAGTTACAATGAAAACTTTTATTTACTAACGAGCAATTTGTTTAGAATTTAGAAAATAAGGTATATACAACAATTAACGCTAAGGTGTGGTTAGTACATTAAGTCTTTGGGCTTTCTGCGTTTCAGTCTTCTTCTCCAATTAGCTGGATTAGCGAGAATAGTGGCTTATGTATTAATGTGGTTTTTTAACCTTTCATCATGGGCTTTTGCCATCTTTTTTATTGTGTCTGCCACCGAGTCAATATTTAGGTCGCGTTCAAGATCGGAGCTACGGATATACCACATTCATGCACATTTAATAATTTTATTTTGGAACCTTTGTATAGATTGAATGTTAGATTGAATGTTACTTTGGCTGGAGCAGCCCCATAACTGTGCGCCGTAGGACCATACAGGCTTCAGAATTCGTTTGTATACAATCATTTTGTTATTGGTGGATAGTGCTGATTCCTTTCCCATAAGCCAATACATATTTCTGTTTTTTAATTCCATTTCTTCTTTCTTTTTCTTTACATGGGCTTTCCATCTTAGCTTGGCGTCTAGAGTCATGCCCAGATACTTTGCAGTATTTGAGTATGGAACCTGTTTACCATTTAAATATATTGGAACATATTTGATTTTGTTTTGGGTGAAATTTATATGCACAGACTTGCTTTCATTTAATTTAATATGCCATTTATTGGTCCAGTCATATATTTCATTTATGGCTAATTGTAATTGTGATGTCGATGTGTTTTCCGTGTTTCCTATCGAAAGAATAGCTGTATCGTCGGCAAAAGTAGCTGTTACGCAGTTTGAATTACATGGCAGATCGCATGTAAAGAGCAAATACAATAAAGGGCCAAGTACGCTTCCCTGGGGAACCCCTGCTTTGATTGGTTTGAGACATGAATATGAATCTTCCTGTTTTACTCTGAAGTAACGGTCGGATAAATACGAATGTAGGATGCTGGAGTACGGCTTGGGTAGCAACGCCTTTATTTTCTTCTGTACCCCATAGTGGCATACTTTGTCGAACGCCTTGGATATATCAAGGAATACCGTAGAGAAGGGTTTTCTTTCTTCAAAACCATTTTCTATTATTCGCACTATCCTATGTACTTGATCGATAGTCGAATGCTTCGTGCGGAATCCAAATTGGTGCGTCGGTATAATATTTTTGTTTTCTATTATTATGTTGATCCTTTTGATTAACAATTTTTCCACCATTTTCGATAGTATTGGAAGAAGGCCTGTATGATGTTACATCGTGAGTATAACGACTTCCGCTGTTTTCCACCATATTGGAAAATATTTTAGCTTAAATGTGGTGTTGACGATATTTGTCAATACAGCAATAATATTATTCGGGAGCTGGTTCAATATTTCAGCAGTAATGAGGTCGTAGCCTGGCGATTTTTTTATCTTTAGATATGAAATTTCTTCTATTATTTCGTCTTGTGAAGCCGGAGGGATCTAATTTATAGCATTGCTATCGCCATCGTGATCCATATCATCATCCATTACCGATCCATATGGTGTGAACGTTTCCTCGAGGTAGTTTGCGAATGTATCTGCTTTTTGTTTATTTGTTTTGGCCCACTTATTGCCATGTATCTTGATGGGTGCGTTCTGAGATAACGGTTGTTTTAATTTTTTAGTACATTTCTACAGTGAATAATTTGTCTTCCGTTCATTTGTTAATTCTTGCAGGTATTTTGTGAATGAACTGTTTTTGTACGCTTTAATTTCGTCGCTAAGTTTTTTAGTTATTTTATTTAACTGAGCTTTGTCAAGAGGTGATCTTGTTTGATGCCATCTTCTTCGTATTTTCCGTTTCTTCAATACCATTTCCTTTATTTCTTTGGTATACTCGTGACCTGAAATGGTTTTCCTTATAGTTGGTGTACTCTGCCAAGCTGCGCGTTGGATGTTTTTTGTCAATCGAAGTACTTCGTCATCGAGTTGATCCTTTGTGTTGATTATCGGCAGGTGGTCATCTGCCAGTTGTTCTTTCACACTTTGTCAAAAATAATTCCGTCCGTTTTATTATTATATAGTCCTGTAAAATTTTGTTCGTGCAGAGCTCCAAAAATTGTCATTAGAAGTGGCGAATGTTCCGACGATAGCACCAAACATGACTTAATAATCAGGTGGGTTTGGGGAATATTTTTAGCAATGCATAATCAAATAAATGTGGTTGTTTTTTGACATCTGCAGGCCAGAATGCCGGCTCTCCGGTACTTATGAAATGTCCATTATTTTCTCCTAAAGCAACTAGTAATTTTCGGCCTTTTGAACTTGTTAATCTTGATCCCAAAATAGAATTTTTCGCATTGTAGTCACCTCCAGCTCGAACCTGTTAAATAGTGACAGCTGCGCATGCATGTCACAGAGAATGTGAGTATCCCAATCGTTGACGACGGAACTATCGTTCCGCTACCCGACCATGACGAGGTGAGAATAGCGATAAAACGGCTAAAGAACAACAAAGCAGCGGTCGCCGACGGACCAGGAGCTGGTAAGGTGCATGCATCAGCTCCTATGCAAAATATGGTCGAATGAAAGCATGCCTGCCGATTGCAATTTAAGTGTGCTCTGCCCAATCCATAAGGGCGATCGTGCAATCTGTGCCAATTACAGCGGGATTAGTCTTCTAAATATCGCCTATAAGGTTTTAGCGATCCTATTGTGTGAAAGGCTGAAGTCCACCATCAACCAACTGATTGGACCTTATCAGTGTGGCTTTAGACCAGGAAAGTCTACCATCGACCAAATATTCACAACACGCCAAATCTTGGAAAAGACCCATGAAAGGAGAATCGACACGCACTACCTTTTCGTCGACTTCAGCTCAGTGATATCCGCCTCCTCCAAGCATGACAGGCACATTGAGTCCTCAATGATTCCAATGGTGGTCATATGCTGACCCCATGGGTTGTGTCCTGTAATGATACCGACCATCAACCGAACGTCTTTCCTTCTAAATTTTAGTAGAAAATTTGACAGTTTTCTGTTCGGACTTGTCACAAAACACTTTGCAGTTCGGCAGCGTTCTAGAGCGGACCATCGCTCTTTATGTAGATTGCATACATAATCGCTGATCCAATTCAAGATGCCTGCGGAACTGATTCTGATTATTGGCTCTGGCCCCTGTGGGGGCATCGCTGATCCACGGTTGGCCAATTCGTCGGCAATTCAGTTTCCTTAAACACCGGAGTGTCCCGGAACCCATATAAATACAAGCCTGTTTTGTCTTGCGACAGAATTGAGCTTCTTCTTACATTCTTGAACAATCTTTGAGGTTTGCTTCGCGTTCTCCAGGGCCTTCAGTGCAGCCTGACTGTCACTGAAAACTCCAATCTGTTTCCCGCTCCATCTCCTCTCGATTATCCTCGATTATAACAGTTGCCATTTCCCCCATAGCATAGTAATACTTATTACTATCGTTTAAGTACCATCTGGCTCCAGACCATATTTCATTCTTGGGCCCATCGGTAAAGAAAATATCCGTCAAACCTCCCTGCATGCATTCGGGATTGTTCCATCTGACATCAAATTTTCTTCCAAATGAACCCACAGTTTTAGGTCGTCTTTAGGTGACAAAAACAGTGGATACTGCTCAGATAGCAACTTAAAGATTTCACTATGTCCCGAAGTTCCGTCTTCGTGCCAGAAACCATATTTATGGAGTCTACACATTGCTTTTACTGCTTCCTGTTGTATCTTAAGATCCAGGGGGAGCAAATCAAGCATAGCATTTAGGGCATCACCAGAGGTTGTACTCATGGCACCCGTGATGCATAAACACACACTTCTTTACAGCCTGTATAGTTCCCGGATTGTGGACTTAATTCTGCTCCGTCGCCACCAGACCACAGAAGCGTAAGTGATGATTGGTCTGATAAGTGCCGTGTATATCCATAGGACCACAGCAGGTTTCAGACCCCAAGTTTTGCCAAAGGCTCTACGGCATTGCTGAAAAATCTTCAATGCACGATTCACCTTCAGTTAAACGTGTGTCTCCCAAGTCAGCTTCTTATCCAAGATCACTCCTAGATATTTAACTTCATCGGAAAGACCAAGTGTCACACCTTCCAGTGTTGGAGTGATGGACTCCATCCAATTTCCGTTTTCTCGTAAACAAGACTAGGGTTGTTTTGTTCGGATTAACGGAAAGACCTTGTCTCATGCACCAGTCATCGATTTTGTCAAGAATCCTCTGCACTTTCGTGCAAAGCCTCCTTAAGGATTTATCCGATGTTAGCGCACAGACGCCGTTCGCATATGCTTGGACATGAAAACTGCGTTCCTGCATCTCCGCTAGTAGAGAGTCTACGAGGGAACCCGCCTCCGATGTGGTAACGGATTTCCGCCTGGTGCACGAGTATATTCTCCAGAGAGTCGTTTCAAGATCTTTGTTCTGAACACTGATGCGAGGAGTTCTGCTGAACTACAGGAAGTACCGGGAATCCAGACACTCGCTCGTATCAGCCTTTCTTTGCTACTCATACAATAATAATGAACTTGCTCGCAGGCTGGAATTTTTGCTATCACTTTTCCAGCCATTCTCGGGTAAAAGCACTGGAACAGTGCACCTTTACGATGCCGTCCACCACGCTTTTACCCTCGAAAGTCGGCGCGTCTTTCGACTCACCGATAGCTTTCCAAAGATAGCTGTCAATATAGTCTTGTTGCCCCTTGGACAGTATACCGTCTTGTTTGTCGGTATGTATCTCCAACGTTATTGCCTTTGCTGCTATTCTCGCGAATGATTCGCCAGACGTTGACGGAAGAGTGTCATTCGACATTTGAGGTCCCTTAGCCTTTGCCTTGTCAGGTAAAGGTTTATCTACCTTGGATTGGGTCGAGGATGCAGGCATTTCAAAATTCCGTCTATCGACTTTCCTCTTCTTTGCCTTTCTCCTCTTCCCGGTCGTTGGCACAGACGCCGTTTCGTTTCCGGAAGAGTGCAGCGTTACAGAGGAATCCTCTGTTCTGCCACGTTTTTCCGTTGCCACTGCAGGTGTCGAAGTTGACGGAGCTTGAGTACTTACCTTAACTAATGCTTCGACATTTCGCCTTCTGTTTTCTTCGTTTGATCTGTCTTGCGGATAGACCAACACCTGCTTTCGAATCTCCAATAACTTCAGTCTTTTTACCGGTACTTACCTGATTCGCACCAGGTTTGACCGTTGTCAAAAACTTACTCGGTACCAGAGGTCCATCTGAGTCTACTGAGAGATTGTCCGCCATCTCCACATCCTCCACAACTTGTTCAGTTGCTTCGGATCGTTTCGACGACTGTGTATCACTCACACTCACTCGGCTCTCAATTGGCATAGCCAATGTGCCATTTTTCACCACTAGTAGTTCGCTTCCTCCGGAACCCTGGGTGTCAGTTCCAGTCATAGGGGAGTGTGGGGTTCGGCCCTGCTCATCCGAGGCCCGAGCCGTCGATTGCTCGACGGGAGGATTTCCCGAAAGTGGGTTACCTCGTGCAGAAACATCTATCGTTAACCCCCACATTATAGAAAAATGCATTTTATACCTCCTGCCAGGTTGTCGGTACGGTACTCTCCACATAGTACTTGGGGGGACACCAATTCCGCCGTTCCGCGGATGGGTGGATACCCAATACCTATATGGAGCTGCCCTCTTAGTTGGCGGTAAGTTAATCTCCATAACATGGGGTTAAATCACCACTTAAGCCTCATCCCCACGGCAAGCAGACCGACATGACAAGGTGCTTCATCCATAATATGATAAAAGTTTTGAGTTCTGTTCCTGGCGCGTAAATCCGTTTGCGTTCCAAATTGCAATTTTTATTTTACTTATTAAGTCCATTTAGCTTCGATACCAGTATGGTTATAATGTTCATCATGGTGGCCATTTGTGTTGTCAATTGTTTTATTATAGTTTTAAGTTCAGTTATATCATAGTTACTTTATTGGGTTCTATTAGGGTTGTTAAATTCATTTGTTAGTGTTTCATTTGTTAGTTGCTTGCGTTGATGTTGCTTGTGCATAAGAAACGCCTAGTATTGATCTATGTTAGTGTATTATTAGAATACAGTGATTTTCATCGCTGCTCGTATTTAGTTACAAGATTCACGCTGATTTAAACATAAAAACTTCACAATTAAACAAGCTATGGAGGTCTTAATTAAGGAATTCAGTGAAAGGATCGCTGACGATTCCCATGCATCAAATTGTATCACAAACTTTGTCTGCGTAACACCTGCTCTCGACAAGTTTGATCACGAACCGCGTGCTAGTTCAACAATGACTTCGACATTGATTAAGTGGTTACAGAGGCAGTTTCGCAGTTATTTAGATTTTATTTTTGATAAATAGAAAACTCCGAACCTTCGTTACCCTCCTAATCTTGGACCAATGTTGAGGTATTCAGAAAGTGAAAAATAAAAATCTTCTATTTTAAACACAATAAGGGGTTCTCTATGTTTTCCAACATTAGTAAGGTACACGAATTGCACATACAAGAAAATATTGACAAAACCAGTATTTGTTTTTGTTTTTCAACCAAGCAAGTAGTCAAATGCGAACCTGTATCAGCTACTTATTGTTGTTTCTTTTCAGGTTGCGTTTTCAATGGGGCGTTCTCAATGGGATTTTTACATTCCTTACTATTCTGAAAAACATAGAGTATTCCCCTTACAACTTTTATTGCAGAAGCTACTAGGTGCAGATTTTTTAATCGTCGACACTAAAAATGGTTACAAGTAAGTTTTTTATAATCCAAGATCAATTTGCTATAGCTGCTTATTTCTAACCCTTTAGATTCTCACCAAGACCCATTTCTTGTATGAAAGCAAAAAGTGTAAAAGAAAATTTTGCAATCTGTAAAAAAATAATATATATATTTATCTATATACATATATTTGATAACAACAGCTGTGTTTCTTTACTCGCATGCGCGTTTGCGCGTACAGCATAAAACAAATAAGCAAAGTAAAAATATTTGGCTTCACTGTTCAAGAAATATCAAATAAATATTTCTTTAAGTAAATTATCACATGAAAAATGCAAGCGGTACAAAAAGCTTTTAGTTGATAGAAAATTCTTAATTGTTTTTAAAAATTCTGAGAGGGTGTTGCCGGCGTTTGGATTAATATTCAAGGTCGATAAAATAGATTGCAAAACCGCAACATATAAAACTGTGCGTTTATTGCTTAATACAAATTCATATGCAAGTATTTATGCGCGTAAAAAAACACATATTCTGTTTTTATTTTGCTTATAGGCCAAAGTAACTCACCGACAAATTAGTGGCCAAATTTATCGGCACTAATTTCATGGCGAAAAGGGGAATGGAATCCTGAGAACGATGCAAAAAGTAGATTAACAAATTATTAAAACGTTTATTCTGGTCAACCCAATTGCATTTAAATATAGCCAGGCGCAACTCATCGCAATCAGCCAACAAATATGACGCGTGGTAACATGTCGGCGATGTCTGAAGGAGTACACAGAAAAAATACGTGACAGAAGCAATTTTAGTCGTAAGATCAGCAAAAATGAAAATGTTAATCATCGTGACGCCAAGTATAGCCGCAGCTACAATAAACTGAGTGAATACAGTCACAGACATAATGGGCTCAACAATGCTGGCAACCCTATTGAAAAAAATAGATATAAATATGTTTTGGAGTACTATGTGCAACTACTTACTTCAGTATTTCCTGATGTATAACAATACATTCTAATAGCTCTTTATAATTATCATCAACACTTTTCTTCTCATCATAACCCAAACGTTCGACACGAACTGCTAAAAGCTGTATATGTGTACGTATAATATATATATAAACGGCCGGATATGAGTCGTTTACTACTTGATGATATAGCAGTAATAAAAGTATAAATGCATCATAGCTAACTTGTAGCCAATACTCCCATGAAGATCTATGCCAATCAACATTCGGAATCCAGAACGATGTCGGTGCATGTCCACCCACTAATGCGGCCACAACAGTCAATATTTCATACGTGAAGTATGCAACCGCGAATCCAAAAACTAGTCGATTACCAGTTATGCCGCATTTACGTATTTTTCCCCTATCCTCAGATCGTGTGTAATACTTATCCAGTTCCGTTACTATAGGTTCAATGTCACGAAGACGATTTTTTGACATTGCCAAAGCGATGCTTTTAATTGGTATAGCAAGTATATTTAATGAGGCTTGTACGCAAGTTAATATTTCCATAACAGATAGCTTATTGCGATCGCGCAACCAACCAACATTGCTAATAACCGGCGAGAAGAGTACGATAAAACAGGTAATGAACGAGGAAAAGAAATATGGAATACGATACTTATTCGGCGGGTTAATACCCAGGTACCTGAAACTATTGAACAGATAAATAACTGCATCGCGACTAGCGAATACTGGGCGACCGTGTTTTTTTATCAAGTCGAACATTTGCCTTATAATGGGTGCGAGAGCTTTTAAAATAAACTAATGTTGCTTGCGTTATTTGGTACTTCAATTTATATAGAGAATAGAACTGCTCAAATATGCAGTTAATTTCTAGAAAACATTGTTTGCAAAGGTGAATAAATCAATATTCTAATAAGTATGTATATATGTTGCTATTACCTCGCACCAGTTGGAAAAGGATTGCATACATAAGTATATGTACTTACGAGTATGAATTGATCCGCCAAAAAATTTAGTGAAATTTTTGTGCGACACCATGACTGACTATTTGCCAATACCGGCCTCATTTTGAAAGGATACATAAACTTAAACTTTTTCTTTATTTTAGGGTTCAAAGTTTAAATGTTTTTAATCCTGAATTCAGTAATTTATAGTAACCAAATGTAGTAACATGCCCCTTTACGTACCACCCCAAAAAGTATTCCAAAGAAATCAGTTCGCGAAAGATTATGAACCTTTTGTTTCTAGCACTCATAATTGGCGGGAATGTTAGCTTCATCTTTAGTATTGAAATAGTAGCGATCAAAGACATATCCGGCCTACGGCCAACGGCAAACAGCTAAGTATCAATATAAATTTTTACGCGAGCCGAACACATTTTCAAAAATTGCATTAATATTAGGGTAAAAAGAAAAAGATGGCGGTAGTGATCGATTTCTCGGAAGGTAACGATTACACAATTTAAAGTTTATGTTCTTTGTCGAGGTGAAATTTCACACGAAAAAAAGCAGTTTGCTGTTTTTGTTTGTTTTATTCAGTTATGAGTTACGGGGTATTAACAATGGAAGTCAACAAAGAGAAGACTCGGTATATTTTAAAGTTGTGCTTTGATAAAGGCGAAAATGCACGACAGGCCGCTAAAATTGTGAATGGCATTTTCGATGTTAGAAATATGTAATCGAAATTGACCGGAATGTTAGGAGCTAAGGATCAACCATAAAACAGTTTTAAACCATTTGCGCAAAAACTTTACGCAAAAATTTCGCTTTCCCCAAAATCGTATTATACTAATACTAATCAATTTTAAATGCTAAAACCCAAAAAGAGAAGTTCAAAAGTTTTCATGTTTCAAATTCAATTTTGACTAATATTTCTCTTTGGCACTAAAGTTAAAAACCTAATTTGTTTGTTGTATTTTCAATGATTTGCAAAAATCTTCAACAGCTGCTGGTGTCACTTTTTGAACTTAATACCCTCTCTAAAGTGAAATTAGAATTTTCAATGCATGCCCCTATGCCGCCAGAATAATTTATAAGCAGGGAGGGTGCTATAAACTACACCGGTGTAAAAAAACTTTAACAGGTATATTTCTAGAGAAGAAATACATACGCATAAATAGAGTTTTACTGGCCGTGAATGTGGGTAAAGTCGAAACGTATGTTAAAATAATATACCCAATAAAAATAATATTTCCTTAATAGTTACTTTTTCACACGGTCTGGGGAAGTGCAGATATAAACGACCGAGGTGAGTCACTATTTACCTATATTCTTCAAAGTAGCCTAGAAATAGCTAATAAAGGTGAAGAACTAACATATGTGGGACCAACCTCGAAGAATGTACTCGATTTAACACTCTACACAAGCAGGCATGTTATGGTTCAGGAATGGGAAGTGTTGAGTAGGCCCTCATTCTCTGATCACAGATACATAAGCTTTCAGGTTATATTCCGCTCAAAAAACAAGCTCACATCCTTTAGAAATCCTAAGAATACGAACTGGGACTTGTATAGGGACATACTATCAAAAACACCAATGATACTCCGGAAATACAAGTCACACGTCGCACTTGAGAAAGGGGTTGAATTGTTTGCAACTACTCTCGTCAAAGCCTTTAAAAGATGCTGCCCTCCAACACGTAATAAACGCAAGGTGAAGCCTCCCTGGTGGAACAGGGAATTAGGAGCACAAAGACGTAGAGTACATGAACTCTATAGGTTAGCCAAAGTTGCTGACAATGAGTTCTGTTGGAAAGAGTATAAGAATCTACTAAAAGTATACAAGAAAGAGATACGTAAAGCCAAGAGAGAATCTTGGAAAGACTTATGTAGCAGTATGGAAGACACTAACGATGTGGCTAGACTCAGGAAACTGCTACCCAGGAATCCGTCTATGCCAAGAACAATACGAAAAATTAACGGGGAGTGGGCTGACAGCTGTGAGGACTCTCTAGAAGACCTAGTCAGTACACATTTTCCAGGGTGTGCGGACATTGTAGATCTCGAACCTAGAGGAGATATTGTGCACGAAATCCCGACGAACGTAATTACAACCAACAAAATAGAATGGGCTATACAAAGTTTCGACCCCTATAAATCGCCAGGACTGGATGGAATCTTCCCAGCCATGCTCCAAAAGGTAAGCCACCTTGTGGTACCATGGTTAAGACAATATTCAGGGGATGCCTGAGGTTCAGCTACGTTCCTGTATCGTGGAGAGAAGCGAGGGTTGTGTTTATTCCAAAAGCGGGAAAAAGCAACCCTCTATACTCAAAAGAATACAGGCCCATTAGTTTGACTTCATTTCTCCTGAAAACGTTAGAGAAGATTCTAGATACATACATTAGAGACACAATTGCGCCGGACGAATTATCCAAGGCGCAGCATGCTTACACTAAAGGCAGATCCACTGAAACTGCACTTCACTCACTTGTACTAAACATAGAAAAGGCGTTAGAATATAAGGAGTATGCTCTAGGAGTATTTCTAGATATATCAGGGGCCTTTAACAAGGTGACAAAAGATGCTATTTTAAATAGCATAGAGTCACTTAATGTGCAACTCGCGGTTTATCTATGGATAAGGCAGCTATTAGCTAGAAGAAAGATAAGAGCGGAGTGGAACGATGCGAGCGTCACCAAATATGCATGCAGAGGTACTCCGCAAGGTGGGGTACTATCGCCGCTATTATGGCTACTAGTAGCAAATGAAATTCTTAAGAAACTTGACAGAGGGGCACCTAAACTAGTGGCATATGCCGATGACATAGCTATAGTAGTTACAGGAAAGTACCTGGACACCATCAGTAATGTGATGAACAGCACTCTCAAAACGATACATCAATGGGCATCTCGCGCAGGGCTAGGGATAAACGCGGGAAAAACGAACATGGTACTTTTTACCAGGAAGTACAAAGTTCCGGCGTGGAACCTCCCGAAGCTAGGCAACAACGAACTACTTCTCAAAGATTATGCAAGGTACCTCGGAGTAATATTGGACAGCAAATTGCTGTGGAAGCACAACGTTGAGGAGAGGGTGAAAAAGGCCAGTAATGCGTTGTACGCATGTAAAAGAATGCTGGGCGTTACTTGGGGTCTATCACCCTCCCTGATGCATTGGTGTTACACAGCAGTAGTCAGACCGATATTGCTGTACGGAACCTTAGTATGGTGGACTGCGACAAAAAAACTGGCATACTTAATGCCGCCGGAAAGGATTCAACAACTCGCTGCTCTGTGCATAACAGGAGCGATGAAGACCACTCCAACGGCGGCGCTGGAAATGATACTCAGCATGCCACCTATTGACCTCATGGCAGAAAACCTGGCAGCGAAATCCGCGAGGAGGCTAATGGCTGCGGGGGTATTCATCTGCAGAACCTTCGGTCACAGCTCAATAGGAAAGTGGAGCTCAGGTGGCACAGACTACATGACTCCGTACTTTAATTGGGAGAGAAGGTTCCGCACTACAATTGAAGAGGAGGGATGGCACAAAGGCATGAAGCCTGGCCATAGAACCTTTCACATCTATACCGACGGCTCGAACACTCCAGACGGAGTGGGAGCGGATATCTACTGCTCAAAACTAGGAATAAGGCAGTCTATCAAGCTGCCAGACCACAGCAGTATTTTCCAAGCGGAAGTTTTTGCTGTGGGGAAGGCCGCGGAGCTAGCCTACACTAGAACAAGAATAGTCAAGCAGCAATAAGAGCAATAAGCTCATATTGTATTAAGTCCAAAAATGTTCGACGGAGCAGGGAGGCCATGGACAGGCTAGCCGGAAACAGTAGGCTGCATATCTACTGGGTACCTGGTCACAAAGGCATTATAGAGAACGAAATAGTAGATGAGATAGCAAAAAGTGCTGTGAGACTACCATTTGAACAAGAGAACGACATACCGAGACCGCTAAACACAATATACAATGAAATGGACGACCACATGAAAAGGCAAGTGAAAGTTAGGTGGACTAACCTGACCACATGCAAAACAGAAAAAATCATGTGTAGAACTAACGACAAAAAACTCACTCAATTCGTACTTACGCTCTCGCGAAAGGAATGCAGAACTATCATAGGTATGCTAACAGGTCACAATCTATTGGCTGCACATGCGTACAAGATAGGGATTGCTAACACGGACAAATGCAAAAATGCAGAGAGGATGTTGAGGCGTTTGTCCGGCATTATCAAAAACGCGACTAAGATGCCTGGGAGCCCCACTGTTTGAGGGTCTAGAAGACGTCTCAAAAGCGGAGCTCCCAGCCCTACTTAGATTCGCCAAAAGCGCTGACATCCTACATGATGTCTACTTTAGGGATTCATAGAGATCGGTCCCCATCTGGTATCGTTAGGGACCAAAAGGTCTGTGCGTGGCTTATTGCCAACCAGTCTAACCTAACCTAACCTACTTTTTCTAATTTTTTATTAATTTATTTTTTCTTAAAACCTTCCAACATTTTTCACCTGAGTTCCGTTTGTATCAGTGTTGCCCTTTTCGAATTTCAAAAAAGTATTCGTAGGATGTTGGGTGGATGCAGAAGTCGAAAATATATATATATATATATATATTATATATAATTGGCAAGAACGTCTTTTATTCTAAATTTGGCCGAGCTCCTCTTCCACTTTGTGGTGTGCATCTTTATGTTTTTCTACAAACTGAGACTCCAACAGCCCCACCTTCGAATTGAAGGCGGTTATTTATGAGGAGCTTTTTCATATGAGATTCACATTTTTTGCATTGCATGCAGAGGCGCGACCACTATTAGAGGAAACCTACCTGCCCATCAGTCGCACTGTGCAGTTCGGTATCGAAAAGTTTCAAATTCAACTCAACTCTCACTCGAACGTCGAAGACATCAAGATCAAATCGTTTGAACTCTTGACTGATCAAAATTAGAGTTAGATTGATTGGTAACTTTCTCTGATGAGTCACAAAGGGATGTATTTGGGAATTGTAAGTATCACCAGGTACTTCGGAATATTTAAAGTTTCAATTGCGAATCCAGTGAATCCTTGGCTTATAATTAGGAAGAAGTCTAAACCTTCACCTGAGTTAGGTCAGATAATTAATAAAGTATGGCATGTATAAATAAATATGGCAAAATTCGGCATAGTCAAGACCGATGACTTCAAAAACGTTGTAGAGGGTTGAGAGAGAGAAATTTCGTTGAGTACCGAATCTTCTGTCGAACAGAATTTTTCGAAAAAAAGAATAATATTTTGCGTCTCTTTATAATTTTTTGGCAACCGACCCCTAGTTTTATACAATTTCTATTAATTTTGTGTACGCCTAAGGTTGTAAGCTTCAAACAAAAAATCAGATTCAAGAAAATCAATGTAAGCTTGAAAAGGAATTTGTTTAAAAATTCAGTCATCGCAAGAACGTAGGAGGAATAGTTTGTGACCACCTAAACCACCAGCAAACTATAGTGGCTTTTGGTTGTCTATAAATTAATTCCAGGATCGTAGTTGGTGTGTGCCAACATGAAGTCCAAAGCCAAAACAAAATAATAAAAACAACGATTTTCACTAACCTCTCATCATCATCAAATCACAACTCCGTCATACTCATTTCAACTCGGTTTTTATTTATTTTAATATTTAAATATTTTCAACTAACTTATTTGGATGGAATCTATTTCTATTTAAATTTCTCGCCCAAATTATTTCGCCCGATTAGCCCAAGCGAGCAAAACTCTTCATCGAATGAGTGCCATAATACCAAATTACAATTCGTTCGATCAGCTCTTTCGACCACAGTAGAAGATCGAACGCCGCTCATAACACTGCGTTACAAAAACGAACTTTTTTTCTGTCCTATGAACCAAATATACTTTTTCGGAAAGGGGAGAAAAAATAAAAATACACGTGTATCGGCGATTTTCATGTACACGTCAGAATTTTTTTGTTTTTAAATATATATAAAATATAGAGCTCGTAGTCCGCCTGTGTGAAAAACTTTGGATACATTTTTAACCCTTTTTCCGTCACTACACTACACTACACATTAAGCTCGGTGTCGTATAAAATTTTGTTAAAAAACTGGATCGTAAGGGCGAGGCGATTGCAAGTTTGCGCAATATTTTTCCGAAACTGAGCGGCGCAAAGATTCATGCAGGTATTTTTTTTCCGAAGGCGTTTAGTAACTTTATTTTTTTAATGATGTGTATAATTTAAGGTGTTTTCAGTGGTCCGCAGATAAAAAAAAACACCAGTCTAACGGTTAGACGCGATAGAAGTGAAACCTTCCGTAAAACAAACTGAGAGAGAATAAGACGAAAGCAGCATTAGGAGCAAGATAATTATAGGTTCATTATAATATTGCTATAAAGTTCATATTTTATTTTCTTCATTTTATTATTATTCATCCTCAATGTTTTCAATTTCAACAAATGATACGAGTGGCTTATGATAGCTAAAATATGATACAAATGCTTTGGTTTCGATGTTGTCAACATATCGCACCCTAAATACAAAAGGGTCACAACTCAAAATGAGCAGAAGCTCAAATATGAACGAGACGTTATCAATAAAACGGTCCGCGGATGACATATGGCAAAAATAATTTTTTTGTTTTTTTGGTAGGACTGTTATAAGCTTACATGGCAAATTTCAGCGTGATATGTCACATAGTTTGTTTTCTGTGCTACTGTAAACAAGTTAAGCTCGAGTGTGGAAAATTTTGAGTTGCGCCCCTTTTGTATTTAGGGTGCGATATCTTTGAAATACCGCGTCAATGGTTGTTTTTGATCGTGTTGTCGATTCAGTGCGATTGTTACACATTTTTATATTAAATTGAATGTTGTATTGAGAACGTCAATTAAAGGAACCGCTGTGTCCAATGCAAAATTTACGTTAAAATCGCCACTTAAAATCATTGGAACTTTATTGTAATCTTTTCTAAGTATCCGCGATACTTCTGGTGTGTACTTTATTAAATTTTCGTGAATGAATTCCGTGATGCTATTTATTGATTTTTTTTCTGTCGATATTCACGACACTTTTCTGCATTATTTTTCGGCGTAATTGCGGTAAATATTTAAAAATGAAAATATTTACGAATATAAAAATACACACGCGGTTGCTATTATGAGCGTCCCCAGCAAAACCTGCGTGACCGAAACTCTAACACAATTACATTTTTTTGAATGTTACAAACACATATGCACGCAGGTTTTGCTGGGGCGTGACCGAAACTCTAACACAATTACACATATGCACTCGTATTTGTTTGAAAATCGACTTTTTTTTGGTTCTCCGTCACCTTTGGAAAATGTGTAAACAGTAAGCAAACTTTATTCATATATTTTTCCTCATTTTTGCATCAGTAAAATTAAACAAACGCCGTAGCCGAATGGGTTGGTGCGTGACTACTATTCAGAATTCACAGAGAGAACGTCAGTTCGAATCTCGGTGAAAACACCAAAATTAAGGAAAACTATTTTTCTAATAGCGCTCACCCCTCTGCAGGCAATGGCAAAACACCGAGTGTATTTCTGCCATGAAAAAAAGCTCCTCATAAACATATCATAAAATAAAATAAAATAACTGTATAAAAAAAATTTTTTTCTTGTGATTCGAACCAAGGATTTTGGATCGGAAGCTCACATTGCTAGCCGCTCGGCTATGGCGCCATGCTGTCGGCGCTGGCCTAAAAGTTATTTAGTTCGTCGCTACGTGTATATGTAATATTCGTAGCCAAGAGTGTCGCTTTTTTCGTTTCACTTTTTCTCAAATCACTCCCAACGATTCTAAAGAAGTTTTCACTTCAATTATTCAATGTATTTTTATTTTTTATCCCCTTTCCGAAAAAGTATATTTGGTTCATAAGACAATGTGTGTAACGCGGTGTAATAAGGGCCTTATCACCAATTTTATGTAAATATTATTTGCTATTGAACCTACGGACACTAATATGTATGTAATACAGCAACTTATTGCCATTGCTTTCTCCAGAATTCTTATAAAGATAATCTTAGAAAACAGTTGCCCGAGAAACAGGGAGCCCTTATTTTTTTCCAAATAACCGCTAGTGCAGTACAAAAAGGTTTTGCACGTCTGTCAATTTCATAATCCTTCAACTAACAACTAATAATAAACAGAGGCGCTCAACATGCATCGCCAACCACAAGGTACTGGTTGAAATGTCTGGCAATTGGAAACCATCTCAAAAGTTTATTTAAGGACAGCAAAACATATGTAAACAAAAGCTTTTATATGATTTCAATTGGGATAAGAGAGGAAGTCAGAGAGAAAGTACGAGAGTGCTTTAACATACTCAACAAATCTGTTGCACTCTCATCACACACACACATCATGAACCATTCAATGAGGACATTTGGACGTGAGCACAAGCACTTTTGGAAAACCTCTCCCACGCACTCCGTGCCAGTATTCAATTGCCCGCTACCACGCTGCAACCTATCCATGTACTCTTGTTTTCTAGGAAACTGAAATTAAACCGTGATTCCTATTCACTGTCAGCATAATTCCAGTATTGCTAAAGTCTCAATACCGCAGACTTAGCCGAATGCATTTAGCACATGTTTGTCAGTCAATCCTCAGCAACAATATCCCGACAAACTACCTTAGCTACGAGTATACTCGTGTGTGCATATATAGGTATATTATTCCCTGTAATAAATGTAAATAGAAAAAAAAAAATCGTTTTGCAAAGGAACAAATGAATGCATATTCAAATGTACATAAATATGATAAGGTGATGCGTCGTGAGATAGGTCATTGTTGCTGCAGTGCGTGTGCGCATGCATATGTAACACGATAAGAATTGAAGATGCAATTGAACTTTTGCACAAATATAACTAACATAACATACATATGTATATATACATATAATATATTGATATACATATATATTCATCAATATACCAATATGCTCTTTGAATTCTTGTCTAAAATTAATTTCGACTCGAAAAATTAGTAAAAATTTTCATCAAATTTGTATGAAGTTATAAATTTACTAAAACGCACACAACTAAATGTGAGGTCGTTTTATAATGTGTTTTGTTTCAATTCTTCTTTTTAAATTAAATCAACAAACATTAAAGTTCCTTTGATTTTAAATGTTGGTGCACAATTTCAAATCTTATTTGCATTGTATTTGTTTGAAAATATAAATTGAATAAATTTTCGTTTATCAAGGGACCATAAAAATGCACAAGCAAATGCCTTGCAAAATGCCGTCGGCATTCGTCAATTTGATTTCATACAGAAACCAAAAACTGAGCAGAGCCAATGTACTTGTACATAATTCACTGTAATCAGCTCTGTTAAGAAGTTCCCCGCTGTCGAGTTGAGCGAGTGAAAAAGTCTTCGCGGTCAGACTTCATTTTTGACAATTCACACTATTCGTAGCTCGTGAAACTTCTCTATACATTAACGTTCTCTGGGCGGGCCTATAAGTCAGGCCTCCCGTTATGACATATTACAGGGCGTCTTGAGTAGCGAATGCGTCGAAGCTATTTGCGAAACGTTTGCAAACCTCATTAACAGCATCTCTTAGTTGATTAAAAGTTTTTAAATTTTGATGAAAAATTGACAAATTTTTATAAATCCTCAAAAAAGTGGATTAATATGTGTTTTATTATAGAGTGCGCCAAATTAAAAAATAGGAATTTTAATTAAAAAATAAATAAATAGTCAAACTGCTCAAAATGTTGAGGTGTAACATTTTTTCGTGAGCTGTACGTATGTATTTATAATTATCTACTCTAAAATTGCATACATTGTACATATTGTTTTTTGTGGAATAACTGCGGCATTGCTTGTAGAAGTTTATGGTATATTAATGTTGTAATCATCTTCTCACTCAAATATATTATATTTATAATAGGGTATTACAAGGGGTCATAGGCGCGGAGGTGTCACCCCGTCACATTCTATAGGTGTCTTGAGACTTCGAACATAAATAGTATTTTCGTAAAGAATATGGCAATAGCAAGATCCGAATTGCAAATTAACCACATTTTTAAATGGATTCAGACTAGCTACGTAAATACTTATATGTGTATTGAAACAACATCAGCAGCTCCATTAGAATTGTCCTCCGTCAAAGCGTCAGGATCTTCGCGCACACTATTTTTCTCTCTCATCTCTGTGTTTGCTTTAGCATGGTGATTGCCTAATCAGATGTATTCCGTTTTTTGTTACGAATTCACTTAATAAATTTCTTATTCACCATTTTTTTCTTTATATTATTTGTTCTAAAATGTGTTTTTTCACACACTATTACACATCAATGATGCCCACAATCGGTAGAGTTTTAGACTCCCACCTAGCTTTCAGCAAAGTTGAAGCAATACGAAAAGTGAATATGTTACAAAAGTAGCCATGATCAGAATAGGCATACTCTGTTACAAATTTATTCAAAACAGCAGTATACAACCGGAAAAGCTAGAAAAGTTCGACCTAGCTGTAGACAGCAATAAACCCGATGTCTAAGGTGGAATTGCAGAAATTGGCACTATACCTTAAGTCATTGTACATGCCACATGTCAAACCGCCGCCGCCAGACGAAGTGGCTACGTTGCTATCATCACTCAACAACACAGACAGACCGTTGATGGGCTGCGACGCAAACGCCAGGAATGAGCTTTGGGGCAGTTCGGAGACGAATGTTAGAGGTCAGTCACTGTTCGATTTTATTTTAAACGCCAATCTTAACATATGTAACGTAGGGAGTTCGGAAAACTTCCGAGGTTGGGATAGGGTCTTAGATATTACTCTGTGCGCAAACAACGGCTCCCATATAGTTAAAAATCCTTTACGGATCACAGTTGGACTCTCTTCGATATCAATCTAAAGCTTGAGAAATCGACCCCTTATAGAAATCCAAGAAGAACAAACTGGTACAAATTCAGTCAAATTCAACACGTCAATAAAACCATAACTTCAAGTAGAGACTTAGATGAGAAAGAGCTTTCGAAGTTTCGTTGGCGAAAGGATTTGAAGTTTCATGTCCTGTATTATAAACGGCAAAACCAGTTATCACGCCTGGTGGAATGAAGATTTAAGTCAGCTTCGAAAAATTACAAGAGAAATCTTCTACATCTGCCATGAAGATAAGTACTTTAAACCTTACAAAGACTGTCATAGGGAATACAAGGAAGCAATCAGAGAAGCTCAGACAAAAGCTCGAAAACATGTCTGTAATTCCATAGAATCAACCAAAGATACGGCCAGACTGAGTAAACTTGTATCCAAAGAACACTCCTGGCCTTCTTTCTTGAGGAAAGACAACGGAGAATGGACAAAATCCTCGGCCGATACATTAGATTGTCTCATACACACACATTTACCAGTCAACACAGAATATATTGGGAACAATATTAATAGTGTTCAAACGTCCAACTTGTCATTCAAAACAATCCACCATATCTTATCTTAAGATAAAATTCCATGGGCGATGAAAAACTTTGAACCATACAAAACAGCCGGCCCAGATAGGATATTCTCGAGAAACGTCGATTCCGTGGCTGTAGGTCTTTTCCAGAAAAAGTCTTATGCTAGGCCATGTTCCAAAAAGCTGGAGAAGGGTTAAGGTGATTTTTATCCCCAAAACTGGTAGACGCGGTCATGATACAGCTAAAGATTACAGACCCATAAGTTTATCCTCCTTTATTCTTACAACTCTCGAGCGATTGTTGGATGTATATCTCAGAGAGAAGATTACAAACACAACAATTTCATCATCCTAACATGCCTACCTCGAAGGAAAATCTACAGAGACAGCTCTTCATGAGGTTGTAAGTACGATTGAGAGAAGCATAGAATACAAGCAATAGTCACTAGTCGCTTTTCTCGACATAGAGGGGCTTTTAACAACGTTAGCACAAGATTCATAATTCAGGTTCTTAATATGTTAGGCACAGACATAGGTCTCGACGAATGGATATAGAACATGCTTAAAACTAGAACAATCATCGGTGAGGCAGCACGGTAAAAATCTCTGTCAACAGGGGAACTTCTCAGGGAGGTTCTTATCCCCTTTGCTGTGGCTTTTAGTTGTCAACAATATCTTTACCAAATTTAACCGAAAGGGAATAAAAGCAGTGGCATATGCGAATGACATAGTGCATATGGTTTCAGGGATTACTCAGCAATTGGGCCAAAGGCTGTGGTTTAAGTGTAAGCCCGTGCAAAACTGAACTGATGCTATTCACTAAGATAACCAAGATACCAAACTTTAATCTGCCAAAATTAAACGACGTTAGTCTTACACTAACCCAACAGGACAGGGCAAAGAAAGCAAATATGGCACTTTACACGTGTAAGAGAATGTTGGGTAAAAAATGGGATATCCAACCAAAACTATCCAATTGGTCCTACATAGCCATTGTAAGGCCAATACTAACATATGCGGTGCTAGTCTGGTGGCCCGCAATAGAAAAGAAATACAACCAAACAAAGCTGAACAAGATACAAAGAACAACGTGTATCTTAACCACAGGAGCGCCTAGCACCAGTCCTACTAAAGCGCTTATTGTACTAACACATCATTACCATTAGGCTTAGATATAAAAACAATCGCTACTTGCAGCGCGGTGAGACTCAGAGATATAGGAAGCTGGACGGTCACAGCAAGATCCTTCTACAGGGACACTCCTTGCTGAAAACTAAATCAGACTACACAGTCCGCGACTTTAACTTCAAGAAAGACTCTACGGTACGTTTTCCACCGAGAGCCGAATGAAGGAAAGGAAAAGTGATTGGTACATTCGACAGTAAAATCTGGACTGATGATTCTAAAATGAACTGTGGTGTTGGGGCTGGACTCTATTCGGAGCCGTTCAACATATTCAAATCAATCCGACTTCCTGACTATGCCAGCGTGTTCCAAGCAGAACTACTAGTAATCAGAGAAGCATGCAAATCACTAAAACACTACAAAGAAAATGGTGCAAGAGTATCTATCTTCTCAGACAGTCAAGCAGTTATTAAGTCCTTACATTCCAATTCCATTTCATCCAAGCTAGTTTTACAGTGCATAAAGGAACTAGAACTGCTTGGTCATAGGCTTCACTCCTGGTCTTGGGAACATAGAGGGTATTGAGATGACAGCCAGCAAGAAAAGCTTCGGCACTAGACATAATAGAGATGGTGGCGATCGCTACCCCTTTTAACACAATAAAAACATCCATTGCTTTGTACTACTATGCTTTAGACCAAAGAAGGTGGAAGTAAATAAATGCGTGAAGTACTACAAGAAAAACGTGGCCGTCGTACAACATGCAGAGGACAAATTACCTGTTAGGATGCTCTCAGCCTTTGCCAAACATTTGACGTATAACTGCAATCCTTACAGGTCACTGGAAAGTAGGGGATCACGCAGCCAGACTTAACCTCCCTTTCAATCCCATCTGCAGAAGCTGTGAAGCGGAAGGGGTGAAAGAAAATCTCTTCCACTATATATGCGAATGTCCAGGTGTAGCTAGAACAAGACTTCGCTCCTTCGGCAAGCCCTTCCTACAGCAGCCGCCGTAGCTGAATGTTTGGTGCATACTACCATTCGGAATTCAGAGAGAATGTAGATTCGAATCTCTAAATGTAGCACCAAAATGAAGATAAACATTTTTCTAATAGCGGTCGCGCCTCGGGAGGCAAATCTCCGAGTGTATTTTTGCCACGAAAAAGCTCTTAATAAAAAAATTTGCCGTTCGGAGTCGGCTTAAAACTGTAGGTCCCTCCATTTACGGAACAACATCAAGACGCACGCCACAAATAGGAGGAGGAGCTCGGTCAAACACCCAAAAAGGGTGTACGCGCCAATTATATATTATATATCCATATATATAATCCGCAAGGAAACGACAAATCACCTGCTATGAACTCGGTGGAATTTACATAAAAAGAGAAGGTATGTGCGGATCAATACAGATTTTTGTTTTTGCTTTAAAAATTCATTTACAATCTGAGCTTAATAGAAAATCTAAAAAGACCCCATAAAGCCAGTGAAGTGATGAGCGTCGAACGAAAGCTTTAATCACGTTTTTTTTCCGCGCTGTATATGTAACTCAAAAACTATCCACGATATCAACTTAAAATTTTACAGGGATACTCTTTGACATATTGGCCTTTGCATGTACCGCAAATTTTTATATTAATTATCACTAAAAATATTGTACTCATCAATTTGTTTATAAAAAAAGCGTAAGTTTTTCTTTTTCACTTAAAATTTTATTTTGTTTTGTTTTTTTCGTTATTTTAGTGAAAAATGTTTGTCTGATTGATTTCAGTTGATTACAAGAGGTTGTACATTCCATGGCGCAAATTAAAGGAGCCACATTTGAGCAGCAGTAGCGGGGCCATTGTATTTTTTTATTAAGAAGAATGTTTGTATGTTCATTTAAGCATGACTATTAATATGTAATTGATTTTAAGATAATAAATTCTCTCAGTTTTACGCAAAACATGATTGAAAAACTCGATGTCTGGAGAAGTTTCCCCTCTTCAGATATTATAAGCTGTGGGGGAAGGAAGGATTGCTTGAGGAACGCTATTAAATACCCTCCACTATTGCAAATTCCAAGCTCCAACTTACCTTCTCATCGTCCAGGAGTATATAATAATACTTTGTACAAATGAAATGAGGCTCTCGAAGGACTTAATTTACGTTTCTTAATTAATCTGAACCAGTCGATTCGCCTTGGAAATAATCATTGTGACAATTGAGCCCTAAAAAATAAAAATGAAAATACCTGTAAATTTTTGTACTACTGCTATCAACTTGAATAGATCTGCCTTGACATGGTGTACACCATACTAAAGGTGGCGTCTTCAGAAACCGCTCTTAATTTTTGTCTTCGTAATATTGTTATTTGAAGATTGTCGGCTTTTAATGAAAATGAATTGCCGCGTATTAAATTGTGAATTCATGCTTTCATAATATAATATATAAAAATATCTCCAAATGCAGTTTTATTATGCCGATGACGCCGTGGCAAGAAAGTGAGTGTGTGTGCACGTCAGTTTCTATTACTTTCGATTACTCTTCCTCTTCGCAAATAAGTAATTTTCCTTCCTTTCTTTTGTAAGGTTTGGCAAGTCATCATGAATCGTTTAACGCCAGAACAACACTTCCAAATTCTGGAAATTTATTTTGAAAAACGTAAATCGGTTCGCGATACAGTGCGCTTAACAATCGATTTATTTCAAAATTATTTGAATTATTTCAACTAACAGGTAACCAAACTGTCGTACCCACAGACGTGTTTATTAACCGATCCGCTTGTTCTCGTTATTTTTTAATAATTGCCGTTCTTCGGAGTGAGAATGCTCCTTTGCTGTCTCTAGTGAGTGCTCTAGATGTGGGTAAACGACAACTATTGCAAAAGTTCGATGCCTTGTAGGCACAAACTGTTTCAATGCATATCAAATTGAAGCTTACTTTTACAAGTCATATAAATTTAATTATTGCCAAATCTTACACCATGCTTGCTTTTGTTAGGCGTCTTAGCTCCGATTTCTCTGACCCTTATACGCTGAAGCTTTTGTATACGGCGTTTGTCCGTTCCAAACTGGAGTATGCATCTTTCATTTGGTCTCCGTATTATTCGTGCTGCTAGAATAGAACGAATCCAGAAAGTATTCTTACATTTTGCGTTGCGTAATTTACGCTTCTCGAATCCTGTCCCTACATATGAAGAGCTTATTAATCAACTTAAAATCATTGCAAAGCAGGAGAATAATCCTATCTTTATCTTTCAGTTTCGACTTAATCCGTGGGGCTATTGAATTTCCGATGCTTCTTGAGAGCATTTTCTTTAATATTCCGGCCAGAGCTCTGCGTAGGTCAGGGTTCTTCTATGTTGGTCTTTCAAAACGCCTTTATACTCAGCTTGCTCCTATTTCTAGAGCCTTAATTGAGTTTAATAAAATCTCTAAATTTGTGAGATAGATTTTTCATTTACAAAGATCACCTACTATATTAAAATTTTTGAATAGTTATTATAAATAATTTAATTGTATTTTCTTTCTTTTATTACCTATTAACCTGAAAATATGTCCACTTAGCCTATAAGAACTTATACTTATTTATAATATATTTTCTTATAAAGTATTTAAGGGGGGATTCTACTGTAAAAATCAAATTTTTATGGATTTTGTTTTCATACTTGTATTAATTTATTTAGTAAAAAAAAGTTTAGGGTTACATAAACACAGGTCTTGAGTGTACAAAAAAATTTTTTTAATTTATTTTCATTTCAAAATGGCAGCTGTACAGCCGCTCCCCCGAAACGCCTTTTGAAATCTGCCCACACTGTCGCGCATTTAAAAAAAATCTGAAATGAAAAAAACCAAATTTTTTTTATTATATATCATTATTTTTAGTTGTTAAGCCTATTACTTGCAAAAAAAAATTTTTTTGTAAAATTTTTGAAGTTTTTTAAAAAATCGACATTTTTTTGTTGTCATTTTGTTATTAAAAAAGGGGTTATAAATAATAAATTTTTTCCCACCATAGCTTTAAAAACTAGTAAATATTGTTAAAAATATACTATCAAAGTTTGAGCTTGATATGTTAATTTTTCACAGAGCTGTGATGTGGGCAATTTTGAAAACGTGGTTTTGAGAAAAACACGCATATGACCGTAAACCGCTCGAGCGCTCAGTTTATACCTGCTTTGCTAAAACTTTTATAACTTGAAAACTATTCAAGATTTCTTTTTAAGATTTTCATGGAACATTCTGGAGTTGTTTCTGAGTATGTTTCAACAAAAAGTAAAAAATCGATTTTTTTTAAGTTTTACAGTAGAGTCCCCCCTTAAATACTGGTTTCACGGAAGCGATATTATATACACGAACTTCAAACTTAAACTTAAACTCCTCGGTTTTCCTTCGGTCCGACTCTTCATCTAGATCGTTCAGTAAGGTGACCGTGCGTCAAGTAAGTAGTGTCGCATTTGAAGGTAGTTAGAAGTTCTGTCCACTTCTTGTTCTTCTTCCGTTTGGCCCTACATAGATGTAGGAGGGAAGGTACAAAAAACACTGATTTCGAGTGTACAACATTGATAATCTGAAACCTGCCTGTATCAAGATTAAATTTTTCTGGGAAGAAAACAAAGAATTTTGTACGATTACCAGCAGCTGGTAAAAAAACTTTACATCAGGCGCATTGCCAGACATGTGATATGAAAAGACTCAGTAGAGGACTGACTGGCGATTTGTACAGCGACATGTATATCCTGGATAACCATTGGTGGAATTAGCGAGAAAAAAGCAGTAAAGAGGGTGTGAGCTTTCTTTTAGTCTACTAGTCCTCTTTCTACTGCCTAAATCTCTACTAAAAAAGTGGTATCATTGAAATAATTTCTCACTGGATGAGTTCCTGCAGAGTTTGATAGTGATGACTCGTCAGATACAATGCAGTGGTTGAGCCTGCTTATTGTGTCGAAACTACCTCTGGTAATGTGGCTGGCATCAGCTTGTTAGGTCTTCAAACTAACAGTTAAGATCTAGGAAAATACCTCTATCTATTTCAGAGTGAAGGTTTATTGAATTTCAGAAGAAGTGCGATTATTTAAAGAGTGCTTCATATTGCAGTCGTGAGTGAGTCGCATTACGAAATCGATCTCTTAAAATAGATCAAAGTAACAAATTTCTGTAGCGAAATAAAAAATGGTAGTGCCAGAGTCTTAAGAAAACCAGTCGACATACTTTCCTTGATCTACGGTCTGGACGGCATTTACCCTCGGCTCATGCATTATTTCCACTTGTTTTTCTGTGTACAGAGTCAGTATCTAATTGAGTTTCGAGGTACTTGGTTGAAACCGGGACATCTTCACATCTACCAACCCTGCCTGTTACCCCCCCTCTCTGGAAATTGTTCGTCTATTTTCTATTGTCTATTATCTCTTCGTGAAACTTCACGAAGGGGTTTTCCGACAATAGCTTTGCCGATGCCTTTGTGTTGTAGCTAGTGAGAATACTCTGCGATCGAATTTAGTCCGCCTTGAGAAAAGTAGATTTCCCTTCGATGAGCCGCTAATACGGTAACTGTGGTTTCGATCGGTTGGGAATATTTTACGTGAGGCTAAATAAAAACTTCAGCTTCGTTATACCTAAGCATACACAAGTCAAAAGGAACGAAAAAAGAACTTGCTAGAATGGGCTCTTTGGTTAAGTTCGTTCATCCGCAACCGGATCGATCACAAAAATACTATGGCTTGTAGCACAGTCTCAACCTATGCCAGTAGTACAAAATATTTCTAGTTTCCTTACTCAACAGCAGATCTTAACTTTTTTCTACGTTGGATCTTTGATTTAAATACGTGATTTGTTCCCTTGAAGACTCCTTTTAGACTCGTTTCCATTACTTACATATGTGAATATTCAGATTTTGGTATAATAAGTGCAAGTGTCTCTTGAAGAAAGTCCATTTAACAGACATTCTTCGTTTTACGAAAGCAACGCTCAGCCTGGCTATACTTCACAGACTTTGGGAAACGTATGACGGCCGATTAGTCAGTGAGTTGAAACACCTAATAAACTGGAATATACAATGGACATACATACGTATGAGTCATTCTCAGTTTCAAAATAAAACAAATGCCACAAAAGGAAAAAAATTCTCATTAAATTCATTCTTACCTTATTTTATTTGCATTTCACTAACGCTCGAATTTTTTGTAAACAATTTAATATAAAGGTATACAAGTATATGTATCTCAGCTGTCAAAGCTAAACGAACCAGAAGGCAATGCGAAATTTGTGTGTAGACAAAATTTAAAAGCGGGTAGAATGCATTCAAAATTTATTGGCTGTGACAAAATTAAATTTTATGAACAAATCATCAAAATATGTCTATAAACAGTCATTGTACCAGGACAACGTATTTCAGCGGCTCTCTTGATATACACGTCGGACAAATTCTCTGCATGTCAAACATCAATTAACCTACTCTGCCCTTTTTGTCCTCTCAAATATTTTGCATTAAATGCTCTTCTAAGCGCGGCCCACATAAAACTTTTGCTTACCACCAAAATCAAATTATTGGCAATGGTATACAACTTTAGTTGCATTAATTCATACCACAAAGCTTTCTGAAAATGCACTTAATGCATATTCGCTAGCCCAGTCCATAATTGAGTAATGGAGCTACGGTGGCGTATACGCAATTAAAATTAAATTAATGTGCACAACCACAACACTATCCAAACAATCAAGTCGATGTCGTTTATTAAAAGCGCTATCTAATGACGACCGGAAAGCAAAACGAGCCCAAGTCCGCTTAAACAAAAACCACCGGGCACACAGTGCTGGAGAAGAGGGCGTATACCACCATATATTTACCAAATATGAACAACAAGCTGGCGGTTGATCCCTTGTCCGAGAGATACATATAAATATTTATGTATAGCAATGCAATTGGGTATTACTCACATTTTTGTTGTAAATGGCCAATTTATAATTGCATGGCCTAAGGGTAATACTTATTTCTCCGATATGAGGAGCAACGAAAAAAAATAAAACCACTGCACAGTGGTTCCGCCATAGGACATTGGATGAAAATAGTCACGTTAAAATTATGCAACAATATTTAGCTAAATGTTAGTTCATTAGTCATAGTAACTTAGAGTACAAAAGAAATTTCAACTGCACAAACAATTCACTTATAATTGTGCCTCCAAAGTAAGAGAATTTGAAAAGTGATAGTTAGCGTGGTCTCCGCTCCGTACTTACGCAGTTCCGGGAAGTGTTATTTTTCTAAGCATTACTGTGTTTATGACCTGTTGTACAATGGAAATTCAAGTTGAAGGTATGTACGACCTGTTAAATGTTTTGTTATCTTTTTTAATTATTATTTAATAGGTTTTCAGACCGTACGAAATACATACTTTAAAATTTGCCGTTTATTTTTTTCATAAGAAGTTTGTAAAGCTTTAACTAAGGAAAAATAATTTCCAGCTGCGATGACCTGCGATTGCGCTTGATATAGGGTCTAATCTGTACCTATGTGTAGGATTTTGAAAAATGTGATTCTACCAAGATTGCTTATAAAGATTTTTTTTTTGTTTTAGGTGTAAATTTGAAGTGTTCATTTACGCGCATGCATATTCTGGACACGTGGTTATGTTACAATAGCATTAAAAATGGTGTTGATAGATGTCGCCACGTACTGAAGAATATAATTCAAGCTTTACCAAATTCTGAGAATTTAACCTTAGAAGACGTTGAAAATCGTGTTTCTTGGATCTGTTCACGGATTTCTCGATACTGAAAAAAAGTGCAAACCCGACTGTTGTCGAAATCGATAACCATAGTTATAAAGTAAGTCATTCTTTACAATTAACTATGGTTGATGGTAAAGTGTGCTGTGCTCTTAGTGACTCATCTACGAGTAAATGTTATATTTGTGGTGGGACACCTAAAGAAATGAATGACTTAGAAAAGTGTAGAAACAAATAAGTAAACTCCAGTAGATTCTAATTTGGTTTATCACCCCTGCATTCTTGGATTAGATTTTTTGAATACTTTATTCATGTTTCTTATAGAATAGAATTTAAAAGGTGGCAAGCACGTTCATCTGAGGAAAAAGCACTTTTAGCAAGAGAAAGAAATTTGTTCAGAGGGAGTTTAGAGAACAATTAGGCTTGATAGTTGACAAATCGCGAAGTGGAGGAAGTGGCACCTCTAATGATGGAAACACAGCACGAAAATTTTTCCTTCATTCAACCATATCATCCGAAATCACAGGAGTAGACAAACACGTTATAGACAAATGTAGTTATCTCCTACAATGTCTTTCAACTGGTTTTAAAATTAATTCGAATAAATTCAAAATATACGCACTAGACACTGCTAAAATTCTAGTTAGTAAATATTCATGGTATAATTTACCTGCATCAGTGCATAAAGTGCTCATTCATGGGTCGGAGGTGATCGATCATTGTTTATTATCAATTGGAGAATTATCAGAGGAGGCAGCTGAATCATGTAATAAATTAGTGAAACAATTCAGACGTGACAATACCAGAAAGCACTCAAGAACTGTATCTAACACGGATCTTTTGCACAGGCTTCTTCTTAATTCCGATCAATTTATATCTAGTCTACGAAAATTACCATGTAAAAAGAAATCTATGATGTCAAGAGAAGTGTTAGATTTATTGAGTTCAAAGTTTTGTATTTCTAAGTACATTAACTTTTTTGGATGTGAATATTTTATTGTTTTCATAAATAAGAACAAGTTAACTGGCATTAAAGTATACTTTATGCTCATCCTTTCGGAATTTAATGTTTTTTTTCTATTATTGTTTATAATTTAAGATTTATGCAAAATTTTAAACGAAACAAAAAAATTTTATATCAAAAATGTGTGTACCAAATTTTCCTTTGACTTTTTATATTAATTATATATTACTTTATTATATTTAGATTATTATTATTATATCTTATATATATTCTTATTATATATACATATATATTACTTTTGATATGTCTTAATGTTTTTTTAACAAATAAAAACATTTCTCAACTTAAAAACGTACTAAAAAGTCATTTATCACGCCAAAAGTTGTTATGACCGCTCTTCCTACGCGGCGGGACCACTGTGCACTGGTTTGAAGTTCAATCAATAAAAATCGATCTTTCTTTATTTTATACTTTCTTAAGTACTATTATTTTGTTTATTGCTGCATTTTTATTGGAAATTTAGTTATACAAATATAAATTGATTTAAAATAGAGGTTTACATAATAAATCCTAAGATATTGGTCTCGTGCATTTTGTTAGCGGAAATGCACCTGAACAAAGTATAACAATTCTTTGGAAAAATACAATTAATAAAGTTATAAATATATATTTAAATTCTTTGGAATTAATATTCTTTGCACCGGATAAAGTATTGAAAATAATTGATAAAATCCTTAATAAGTTAAAACAGCATGTGTACATGTGTATAACCAAAATAATGTGTACTGTAACACTACTGACACTATAACTAAAGGAGACACTATAACACCCCCACCGCTTGTTTGAGGCTCCGACGAAATTATATTATTTTTATTGGGTTGTTTATAATGGTTTCATTTTTTAGTTGTAGGTTTGGATTACATATATGTTTGTCTGTTTTTAAAGAAGTATAAAAAAGTAACCAAGGTTCACATTGATATGATAATTGAGATATCTATGCTATAACTAATTATTTTTGACTTATATCTGTATGTAGTACTTGTTGCAGTGTTTTTTCGTACTCTATTTGTTTTAGATATAAAGATTCAATTTTTACGTCTGCTAGTGTTGTACGAGGTGTGTTCAAAAAGGACCGCGAATTTTGAATTTTCGCAGGTTACGTATATTCGAATTTCGATTTTTTTGTGGCGATATGTTGGTACTCAAGTCTCTCACTCGTGCCTCACTCATCATTTTGAATATTCAGTTAATTGTTGACAGCTGCCTTGCTTATTGCACGTGTTTCGGCTCGTCTTCGATTATTACCTATTCAAAAAGATTGATCAAAGAACCTGTATCAAATTTTGTGTGAAAAACGAAATTAAGTGCGCGGATGCATTCCGAATGGTTGACTGTGTCATACGGAGAAGCTACTTTGGACCAAAGCAACGTTTATCGGTGGTACAAAGTGTTCTCAGAAGGTCGAGAATATGAGAACGACGAAAATCGTGCCGGACGCCCGAGCACTTGATCAACACACGAAAAAATTGATGAAGTGAAGAAAATGGTATTGGCCAATCGTCGAATCAACGTTAGAGAAGTTGCTGAGGACCTAGACATACAGATTGGCTCGTACCATTCGATTTTTTCAATGTTTTGGGTATGAGACGGGTCGCCGCAAAACTCGTACCAAAACTGCCCAATTTCGACCAAAAGCAGCATTGCATGAACATTGCTAATGAAATGTTGGACTCTGCCCGCGACGACCCAATTTGCTTCATAGTGTGGTGACGAATCGTGGGTTTATGGTTATGACGTGGAAAACAAAGCTCAATCAAGTTCGCCAAGTTCGGTCGAATGTAAAAGTTTTGCTTACCGTTTTCTTCGATTACAGGGGCGTTGTGCATCATGAGTTATTGCCACAGGGTAAAACGGTCAATAAAGAATATTACCTGCAATTTATGCGCAATTTGCGCGAAGCAATCCGTCAGAAATGCCCGGATTTGAAGTAGAAAATAAATTGGCTCTTGCATCACGATAACGCCCCTGCTTACTACGTTGCTTGTGCGCGACATTTTGGCCAAAAACAACACACTAATGATGCCACAGCCACCGTATTCCCCAGATCTGACCCTGTGACTTTTTCTTGCTCCCGAAACAAAAGAGGCCCATGAAATGACGACGCTACGCTACGATTGCCGAGTTAAAGACGGCATCGAAGGAGGAGCTGAACAAGATAAAAAAAAATGATTTTTTGGCGTGCTTCGAAGATTGGAAAAAACGTTGGCGCAATTGCATAATGTCTCGTGGGGATTACTTTAGAGGGGACAAAATAGATATTAATGAATAAAGAAATAATTTTTGAAAAAACACAAAATTCGCGATAATTTTTGAACACTCCTCGTGTTACTAGTGTCTTTCATTTTTGTTATAAGATTAGGTAAGATAATTTTATCGTACAATTTTATTTTAACATTGGTAGAAGTTTTATTCAATATGTTTATATCCCAATTTTCAAATTTGATAAAACATGGTCTTATAATTTTCAATTTAGCTTTGTTGCAATTATGGGAACCTGACGGGCTCGTGACAGAAGTTTATTGAATATTTCTCTTTCTACTGGCAAGTTATTTCCTAAATGTGAGAAACAACTTTTGTTACATAATATAATATGAGAACGGTAGCCTAAAGTCACATACGATCCTGGATATGGTTTCGTCAAATATTTTTTAATGGGTCGGCAGAGTCCCCAACGAAATAGTTTGAGAAGCTGTTATTTGTGCCGGGAAGCACGTCCTTTCTCGGTAGATCTAGTTGTCCATTGTATAAACGCTGTCCGAAACATAACTCCACCATCGCTTTGGGAATCATAAGCACCAATGTCCACAGCGATGAAGGTGTAATTGGCATCGCAGACTAACAGTAGTTCCCTTTATACATAGTTACTGCACTTAATGCTTTTTATTTTTAAAAATATTATAAGGGAGAATGGGGAGTTGTGAGACGGGTTTTGTTTTTGGACCCGTATTACTCAAAATCTTAATATTCTGCATATGTCAACGATGGAATCTTTAATCAATGAATACTGGAAGCTATTGGTATGGCCTATTTAACAAAACTACAATTTTCCTTACAATTAAAATTGTATATAATAATATAAAATATAATACAAAATACAAACATGTGGGGAGTTGTGAGACACCATGGTTTAAATCGATAAAAATGACTTATTTTAGTTGTTAGTTCTTTATTAAGATGAAAAATAAAAAAGAAAAGACAATTGTTATAAAAAAGTGTATAAAAAATGCAATGCCATCAATCTGATGATTCGCAGTGAGAACATGTACAGGGTGGCGCACGAATCGTGCTACAAAAACAAAACGTAATAACTTTTTTTCTAATCAATGTATTTAACTTTTTGTTTTTTTATTGTATAGATAATTCAATTTTATTTTATGTAACTAATTAGTTTTGAAAATAATAGAACGTAAATGACCTCCATGCTCATTCACGCATATGCGACACCTGATGAGAAAATTGTTCATTGCGCACTGAAGGGTTGAAGTCGGGATCGCCTCAAATATTGTTGTGATGGACTGCTTCAATTCAGTCAAATTACTTGGCTTTGCTTTATACACCTCTTGTTTGAGATAACCCCATAAAAAAAAATCTGGTGCAGTGAGGTCAGGTGACCTTGGGGGCCAGCGGAAAGTGGAATTTCTGGATATCAATTTATTTCTAAATTTTCGTTGGAGCTCCTCCATAACCGGTCTGGCTATATGCGCAGTTGCTCCATCTTGCTGGAACCAAATGCTGTTAAAAGGGATACGTCTTCGCCGCAGTTCTGGATAAAAAAACTCCTTCAACATGTTTAAATAACGGTCCCCATTTACAGTCGCTGTTACACCGTTTTCTTCGAAGAAGTATGGCCCGACAATGCACCTTGATGAAACTGCGCACCACACTGTGACTCGTTCTGGGTGCAGTTCCATCTCATGGAGTATTTGCGGATTTGATTGACTCCATATACGGCAATTTTGCTTGTTTACATTGCCGTTTAGATCAAAATGGGCCTCATCAGACATAAACAAGCAATTTATGAAGTTGTTGTCTTCTTCGGCCATTTCAATAATTTTTTGGCAAAATTCCAGGCGAATAGGCAAATCCAGAGGGTTTAATTTGCTTGTGATTTGAACTTTGTACGGAAACAAGTTTAAGTCATCATGAACTATCCGCTGCAATGACCGTCTGCTAACTCCAATTTGCGCCGACAAGTTACGAGTCGAAACTCTTGGATTTGCCTGAATTGACGATGCTACAGCCGCGATTGTGGCTTCGACCCGAACATGGGGATCTCGATGGTACGGTCTGCGTGCGATGCTTCCAGATTCAGCAAACATGTTCACCAGCCTCATAATGGTCCATCTGCTCGGGGGAGTGCTGCCAAACTCCCGCCTAAATTCCCTTTGGACGGAAATGATGGACTGCAAAGCATTGTACCGCTGCACTATCCAAATCCTCTTTTCGGTATCCCAAGCCTCCATTTTTTGTAAATCTAAATACTAATCTGCAAAATAAAAAAAAAACGATTACTCACACAGAAAAAAAGTTATTACGTTTTGTTTTTGTAGCACGATTCCCTGGAGAGACGCGTCGAATGCGTGTAAATATGACCAATGCTAGCTGAAAAGTGAGATCGCATCGAGAAAACTTGTTGACACTTAAAATCGAATGCAAACAAATGAACAATGCCGAAAGGTAACAATGTCTCACAACTCCCTGTGTCTCACAACTCCCCATTTTCCCCTACATATATATTTCACATTTATTTTTTTAAATTCACTAGACTTAACAAAAACCCGCATTCCTCTTCTGCCATCTGCTATCTACTAAATGTATAGCGGCCTCGGTAGCCTAGCGTAAGTGCACTAGCCTACTATCCCAGAGGCTGTGGGTTCGAATCGTACTTAAAGCACGGTGCTGGCAATAGCGCAGACACACCAAATTTAGCAAAGTCCTCAACCATCTGTGCGATCCTTCTGGCAGAAAAATGTTAAACACAAATGACGCTCCATGCAGTAAGAAGGCGTTGCTCCTAAGCAACGACAGGTGGGCATTCCACTACTTAGGACGGGTAGCGGCAGGCTAATCCCCTACCTTGTCAGAAATCAAACAGGTTTACGAAACCAACGCAAGACGAGTCTTGTCGAGGCCCTATGCTCCCGAGAGAAGTGAACAAGAAAAAAAATGTACTAAATGATTAAATAATGCATTAGAAAAGTAAACAATATTCACATATATGGGGATGGGACTAGTTAAATGCGTTAATGCATACGCTGGAACTGCAATGAAATACAACCGGCACAAAGAAGCTTTTACGAAATATAATATTTGCTTTGACAACATGAACATCTGTTTTTTGGTTACATGCGGCAATACTTTCTTTGAACATTTTAAACGTCATTTCAGTTAAATGCGTTGCCGCAACGTACGGAACGGACTCATTCTGACAGCCGTATTAATAAAACCATGCCGTCCCTTACTCTAATTTCTTTTTATCACCATTATATTCAAAAGAGTTATTGATGATTTTTCTATGAAAATAAAAGTCAATAATAATAATTAACGTTCTTTCACCGTATTCCGTAATCCATTCCCGAGGTTGTGGCAAAACTGTCTTCATTCAATACTACAATCTCTTGTTACTATTCTAAAATGGTACAAAGCTATTAGTAATTAAACGTGTGAATTATAATCTTTTTACACTTGAACTGCAAATTGATGTATACCATTTAGCGACTTAAGTGATAATTGAAAGGCATTCATTCGTATCGTGTGGCCACATACATACATATATATACTCGTATGTATGTATGTACATGAATATAAAAGTTTTCATATCACCTATCACTTTTCTATTTTACCTCCAGTTTCAATTTATACAGCAGAGACATTTTCAACGAAAGAAAAATGTACAGACATACAGTGGCTCAATAAAGAACTCGGACACCCAAGTGATATGGTTTTAAATCAAAACGTATATATTAAAATACAAAAAACATAAACAAATCTCAACTCATTCGCACATACAAAATACAAACACAAAACTTAACAAAATACGTGACAAAAAAGATACTCGGACATTTATATAATGTAGAGTTAGGCAAATAATATTTGGAAAAAAACAATGAAATTAATATTTAGTCGGCAAGCCTTTATTTTTTCTCACAGCATTCAGTTTTCTTGGTATGGATTCGATCAGCTTCTTGCATGTTAACTTTTTCCGTCACGCTCTTTACTGCGACATTAAAAATTTATTTTTTTTTTGTTAATTGGTGAATATGAAATACAAGTAACACACGAATGCAAAAAAAAAAAATGTTTACCGTTAGGTTTTTGAGAAACAAGTAACCACCATGACTGAAGGGTACAAAAATTTATTAAAACTAATGCACTCAATTACTGCACTTTTTTATTTATTTAAAAAAAAAAGACAATACAGAATTTGGTAATAAATTTACAAATAATTATTTCTTGTGAAAGTCTGAAAAACATGTCTTTCCTTTTCGGAGGCAAAGTGGGACGTGGCATGTTCGGCATCATCAAAAGGCGCATCTTCTAGGTGTGCCTCTAAGCGGTTGGTGTCGATTACTCTCATGGCGGATTTCAGCAGGCACGCTAGGCTTATACCGTTTTATAGGAACTGGTACAGGAGATCTTGGGCTTGATCCATTGCTGATCGCGGAACTTCCTGGAGCTCGCTTGTTTACGTAGCAAGGTGCCAACAGCCCCTGATAAATTGAGCGGCGAAAGTCGTTCAATGTCAACTCATCCAAATGAGCTCTGTTAATCAGAAGATCTTTGTAAGCTATATAGCTATTGATAACGCAGCAATCCAAGAAATGAAAAAAAATTCGGTGCCACCACTTTATCAACGAAGTTCATATTGCTGTTGTATTTCTTTACAGCCAGAGGGCAATCGATCCAGTACATTTTTTACCTACATATATATCAAAATCCAAACAGTATCCCGACTGAGCACATTTCATCCAAACCTTGTAACCCCGCTTGATAGGTTTTTTCGGCATGTACTGCTTCAGAGAACAGCGACCTTTAAATTTTATCACGCTTACATCGATCGCGACACATTCGGATGGTTTATAATTATTTCTGAAGTTGCGGCGAAGAATTTCAAGCATAGGACGGACTTTATATAACTTATCATAGTCTGGATGCGTTCTAGCAGGCATGAGATTATTGTCATTCAGATGCAAGCATCCAAGAAGCCAGCTGAAGCGATTTAGGGGCATACAAGAGGAAATGTAGGAGTCACGTAAATCAGGAGCAAAGGAACAGTAACTCGGAAGCTTTTTTATACCCATCACCATATTTATGGCCAAGAAAGTTTGTATTTCAGAAGGACTGGTAGGAGAAAAAGGTTTACCTTCTTGTGTTGCATATAGGTTAGTTTGAATGCTTATGACCTCAACCAAGTCCTCTGCCCAAAACATGCGAAACAATCGGAGTGGTGTTACATCTTCCAAGCTGATTATATGATCAGCTAAGCCCACACTCTCAACAAACTTGCCAGGTATATCGATAGAGAAGGTCCTTTTCCATTTAGGAGGCTGCAAGGTCGTAGAGCTAACAATATTATTCTGACTTACAAAGTTTGATAATGGTATGTCATCCTCGTCGTCGAATAGCTCTTCATGGATATTCTGTACATCTGTCCCACACACATCCAATATCGATTTTGACACTGGCCACTCAGGCGTGTCTAGATTTTCATCCTCATCGGAACTGGCTTCACTTTCAGGTCCTGAAGGTAAATCTTAATACACACATTCTTCAATTTCCCTTTGCGTCAATGATCGTTGCATTATTGAAATAATTGCCTAAAATATTGTAAATACCAAAGAAAGTCCCACTAGTAGTGACCGTATAAAAAAGCAAATTCTAGGAACGTCACGGTGGTTATTGTTGCTAACCACCACTGATTATAAAAAATATTCGTAAAATAATCGAAATTTAAGCGAGAAAGCAACTACACTGTATCAAACACACCACAAGAACTAAATTTGCACAAAAATCAAACCATAAATTGCGTTATTGAATTTATTATGAGTTTGTACTTCTAGCTTTCACAAAAACGCGCGGCCACGGATTTTTACTTTAAATTTTCTCAACACGTGGTGGGTGTATTTCTAGCTATTAGCGCCCTCTTCACTTAAAAGGAAGCAATAATCAATATTCGTGCAAAATTAAAAACATAAGTGTCGCCAACCGTCGTAAAAAAAATAAAAAATAGGTGGTTAGCAACGCTAACCACCGAGACGGAAAGAGTTAAAGGATCTATTTTCCCCCACTCTTCTTTAATAGCACATTCTAGGCCTTTCTTGCTTCTAATAACAAGCTTTTTCAGTTAGTTTTCCAAATGAGCCCCAGATGTTCATTAACATTGATGTCGTGAGATTGTGGAGGTGTTTCAAGTAATTTATGGCAGTTGTACATAATCTACAGACGTACATCAGGTGCCTAATGCTTGGGATCGTTGTCATGATAGTACTGGAAATTTTCCTTAATTCCCAATTTGTCAGCCCTTTGGACCAAATTTTCTTTCATAATTGTTAGGTATTGTTTGTGGTCCATATTGCCGTTAATGAAGCGCAGTACCACCAGCGGAGATACCACACCACACTATTACCGACCCACCCTCATGTTTAACTGTCGGACGTAAGTTTTTGTCCAACAACTCTTTATTAGGTCTTCTCGATACATATAATTGTCCATCTGACCTAAATATGTCAACCTTGCTTTCAACTGCAAATAAAACGTGCTTCCAGAACTCGAAATCCTTATCCGACGCTTTGCGAATTTTATTCTCTTGTGTCGATTAATCTCGCGTATGAAAGTTTTTTTTCGTGCAATTCTTCCATTATAATAATTCTCTCGCAACACTATACGTATACTTTCGGGGTCGCAGTTAATATTGGGAGCGCTCAAATTTGGATTTTTCATAATTTGTTGCACTAACCACCGTTCATCTATGTACATCCGAAAACAGTTTTGGTCGCCCCCATTTCTTCTCATTTCCCACGGATTTGGCTTCTTTGAAACATTTTATCACGCCGTATACTGTCGAACAGGATCTATCCACTATTTCTGAGATTTCCCCGAACGGTTTTAACCCTTTTCATGTGAATAATAATTAAATTTCTGACTTCAATTGAGCTTTGTCCCGGTGTCTACCCCTGTTTATAATTTGGACTTTTATTCAACAAAACACGACCTAAATTTTATTTTAGTTTATTACGTTTGCTTCTTTCTTTGCACTATTCTACAGAGAGCAATTTAATTGTGGGATTCCCCGTTTTAAAGTGCCAACTAATCGCAATAATGCCAAATGTCCGACTTCTTTTTTGACACCAATTTTGCGAAGGCTGCATGATAAGTTTTTATAGCAAGTAGGAAATGAATTTGTAAATTATTATTACTATTTTTAAAATCCTATTTGAATATCCAATAGAAAAATATAAAAAAAAATATTTAACTTGCATTTCTCACAAAAATTTTGAATTTGAAGCTGCATGCTATGTCCGAGTTCTTTATTGAGCCACTGTATGTATTTACATTATAAAATTTATTTATGTAAATGCTCAACAAGTATCATTTTCAAAACAAAAGTATGTATGTCTTGTTTATGTAAATCTATATATGTAGACATCTGAGGGTGTGTAATAATGCAGGCCACAAACGGAAAACCAATTCAAACAATCAGTTGACTGATGCGTGTGTGCCGCAGTTGGCAAACTTGTTGGAAATTGACAAAAAAAATTATCAACTTGCAATCGGCTGCATGTCGAAGTTGACGATTTTTTTCATTTCTTTTGAAATGTTGAAATCTGTACATGAACGGACAAACGGCAACATTAAGCAAAACATTTGTTGAGGCAGGCCGATAGTTTTATCTACTAGTACCTTTCAAAAGGTATTGTAATAAATATAATTATTCATAATGTAATATGTACAATAAGTAATTATACTTATAAAGGGTGATCAGATTGGAGGTTATTTTTCCAATAGGGTTTGTTTGACAGATCACGCGTGACTACAGTCAAACTAAATACATACTTTTATTGAGTATTCATTGACATTTCATCATGGAACGACTTACGCCTCAACAACGTTTACAAATCGTACGAATTATATTACGAAAATCGAGGCGCTGTGAAAAGTGTTCATCGCGCATGCAGGCCAACTTATGGGGCTCAGCGATTAGGCTCATTCTTGGCTCAATGGCTAAGTCTTATAAGCAAAATTGATGTATGTGGACTGAAGGGCAGACCGTAGCCATTCAAGAACAGCCATTACATCCATTGAAAACTAACGTTTGGTGCGGCCTATTGGCCCATATTTCTTCAAAGACGAGGTTGGCGCAAATGTAACACCGAATAGCGAATATTATCGCACCATGATAAACGACTTTTTGATGCCGGATACCGGAAATTGAAGCCCGTGATCTCCACAACATTTGGTTCGTAGTAGACGCAGCTACCTGTCATACAGCCGGTGGATTCCCCGCCAAGATCGTATGATGTCACACCTTTGGACTTTTATTTGTGGGGATATGTAAAGTCTAAATGCTTTGTGGATGAACCAGCTTCGATAAAGGCAATAAAGGCATTGAAAGCTAACATTACTAAAGTTATTCACGAGATGTCGACCGAAATCCTCCAGCGAGTAATTCAAAATCGGGGCTTATTGATGGCCGAATTACGGCACAGTGGCGGCCAACATTTGAAAGGGATTAACTTTGAAAAATAAATATCATGAATGGTTCTACACAAAAATAGTAAACATTTTCCGATCAATTTGAATTTTCGTTTTTTTATTTCAATTTAAAATCCGATACCTCTAAATTGATCACCGTTTATATAATTATGAGTAATACAATATATATTTCTAATAAATAAATAAATTATTTATTGAGGAACTCAAAGATTTGTTCAAAAGCTAGCCATCATTGTGAAAAATAAGAGCTATGAATATAAAGACAGAAATGTAAAATTTTTGCCATGATAATTTTATTAAAAAAGACAAAAAGAAAAGTAGACACTAAACGCTAAACAGAAAGTGTAAAAAAAATCTTCCTCTACTCCTTCTTTCCAAGCGCAAATAAATACCATACATGACAATCATTTTTTTCTGCTTCCATGTTCACTCAGCAACGAACAGCGTGAAACTTAAATCATCAACAAATCCACACGTGTGTGGCGAAATGAGTTTCAACCGATTGTTTGCATTTGTTTTCCGTCTGTGGCCAGCATAAGGCATTATTTTATTCATTATTTAAACATAACTCTAAAGATTATAGAATAGGTATTATTATTTATTGGAAAATATAGCAGTGACAGCAATGTGAAGGATTAGGTTGCTTTACTGAGCATTTTTACTTCAATCAGGGCCAACTTCTCTCCTTAATTGATTTCAGACTTGATTACTGCATCTGCATTGTGTGAAGCTGAATTGTTACGTATTAAAATGACAGTAGATGCTTTCCATTTCAATTCAACCGGGCTATTCGGGTCATGTTCTTCGATTTCGATGTAACTCAAATATGTTGCTCTCTGGTCAAAATAATGAGACACGTATTTTTTTGTTCGCCCGAAAAAAATTTTTTTCAAGAGTTATCGGCAATTTTGTTTTTCGGCTCAAACTCGATTTTTTTTTTAATTATATAAGAAAATTTTTTTTTTAAATGCTCATAACTTAGTCAAAAATGAACCGATTTTAATCATTTTGGGTTCAAAATGATCGTTATTACTTACACAAGCGATTTCATGTAGAAACAGTTGCAAAAAAGTATTTGAAAATTTTTTATTTTGGCTATTATTCAAGTGTTGTTGTGAAAAAGATATATAGGGCGAGGATACCTTCCAAATAAGTCGTCTTCTATGTATATTCCAATTGTAGCTAACTGCAATGGAAGGGTAATAAATTGATATGAAATGTGTGCGGAAATGGTCATTAAGTGTGAGAATTGTGAATTTGAGGGCGAAACGTTGTAACAAGTTCGAGACGCGAAAAACGATGTCTTTGCTCGCAAGAATGATAGAAACAAGATTGCGCCCATCAGAAAGTGAGTGACGTCACATTGGCCGAGTTGTGCAGCCAACCATTTGCTCTTCGCAATAAATTTAGTGCTTTTTTGTATATATTAAAATGCGAAACTTTTTAAGCTGGTGTTTGTTCCTGATTTTTAATTTAAAGCTACCGAAACTATAAGTTAAAAAAGAGTTTATTATTCAAAAAATCTCTCTGAGAACATTTTAGTGTTAATGAAAATTTGTTGGTTTTAATAAAATTTGATATTTTGAAAGTGTAAATTTAATTTTTTGCTCCATTTAAGGTTATGCTAGAATATTAAATGTCCCGCTCTCAACTCTGCTTAACATTGAAACCCTTTTTACACATTTAAAAAGCGTTTGAATTTACTGAATGTGAATTAAAACCATAGTGGTGTAATCGTTTCTTCCGGTCCTCAATCCTTAGTCGGACATAGGGCATCAAGAGGTGTATTCATAGTAGAAATAAGCCGTAAAATACTACTGAAGAAACTATAAGGGCATTTTTAAAAAAAGAGTACCTTATCTTGTTACATTTATTTAAAAATGCGCATTTTTAAGACAATGTGTCACGCAGTAATTCAATATTTGTCTTTAAGTAATTCAATAAAAATTTGGTGTTTTATTTTCTTTAAATGGGATTTTAGTGCGTTTTTATATCCAAGGCTAGGCAAAACTGCAGTAGCGAGGGAGAGATTTGACTGCTGAAAACTACTGCAATCGCGGGCAGATGTTAAAAAAAACTAAAGCTAAATAAAACTGAGTGATTTATTGAACTAATTTAAAAAAAATGTATATTTTAGAAAATTATAAACATTACTTTTAATTAGAATAGGCTAGAAAAATGTCATGAAGAAAGAACTAAGACTCCGAGACTAAATTAAGAAAAAAGTACTAAATCAAGTCACGAATACGTAATCTGGCCATACTGGTGCTAAAACGACGTAACTCATTGTCAAATTCGCTGAGAACAAATTACAGGTACTACGATAGGTACCATCTCATTATTCTTTCCATCATGTTTACAAAAAAAGATATACTGAAAATAAAAACACAGAACAAGTGTAATTATAAAGAAGCTAAATCTGTACCAAATCTATAACTCCACACCCATTAACTGAAAGCAATCTTATGCATCGGTTGATAGCTCCACACAACCGCAAACAGATATACTCAACTCAATCTCCATCTCTCTTTCTAACTGTTCAAACAGCTACGATCGATTCCATCACAAACCAATCAAAACTCTTACTCTAACGGACCCAATACATCATTCGATTTGATAAAAAATATCAATAACAACTACCACCCAACAGATCTGCACTCTATTCTTCTCACTACTCACGACTTTAATGCAAATTCAAACCTCTCTTTCCACTCAACAAAATATAGTTACTACACACACGGTAACTCCCCAATCGATACATATCAATTCAACACTCAACTTCTCTTTACTCAGTAACGAACACAACATTGCTACTAAAGGGTTTTCCAATCAGATGTGTTATTCTGATATTCACAGAAAAATGCTATTTTTTAATATAAATGATCGGATGTTTATTTCATTATAAAGAGGAAGATATGCCGTTAATAGTGGAATATAACGTCAGGCAAATGACCATCACGACCACGCTTACAGGACAATATCCTTTTCATGAAATTTTCCATAACCGAATTGCAAAGTGGCTGCCCTATGTCCTCGATAGCCTCACGAATTCCATCTTTGAGGTCTTGAATCGACCCTGGGCTGTTGGAGTAGACCTTCTCTTTCATATGGCCCCAAAGAAAAGTCATAAGGTGTTAAATCACAAGATCTCGGTGGCCAATTATGATCACTTCTTCGAGAGATAACACGGTCCGGAAACTTTTCTCGTAAAAAATCAATGGTGTCGTTGCTTATGTGGCACGTATCGCCGTCTTGTTGAAAATAAACGTTGTCCAGATCAATACCATGCAATTCCGGCCATAAAAAATCGTTAATCATCTCTCGATAGCTATAGAAAACACCTGTTATTGGAAGCCCCTTTACAAACACGCCATATATCTTTCATCCAACCTAAATCCAACAGAAAAACAATCTCTTACAACCATTTCTTATGAGCACTTGGAATGTGTAGATTAAAATCTAAGCAACACAGTGACAACAGAAACTTGTACAGACATCCTCAACAGCATCCGCGAAGAACCCGTACTATATACTGTTCAATAGACAGGGCTAGTTTACTGGGGCGGCAGCCCTTGGTCGGGAAAAACCCGAGTCATTCCGGGAACGTAGAATCGGCTGCCATGAGAGTGAGAGCACCCAGTGGCGCGGCCGCCCACCATCATCAGGCCGCAACAACTACAGCGGAATGCACAGCAGGACCAACGTAAGCAATACCACGCGTCCCTCACCACCGAGTTACTACTACCTTACCAAGAAGCTTTAAGCTTCTTCAATATAACTGCAACGGACTCACGAGTAAGGTCGACGAGATAGTTGACTTTATGAGCCGACGTAATATCCCAATAGCTGCGGTTCAGGAAACCAAGCTGCAGGCTAGATCCTCTCTGATCACCAGAGATGGCTATAACGTGCATAGACACGATCACGAGCGAGACAATGGTGGTGGTCTAGCATTTATAGTCCACCACACAGTGCAGTATCGTCTTATTGATGAAGGCATCGACCGCAGGGACAACACCTCAGAATATCAAGGTATAGCTGTCCGGTCAGGCGATGCCGAGCTCGAAATTTATAATGTTTACATACCCCCTGTCACCTGCTGCCGGCAGGATATAACCCTGATATAGGGGCGCTCATCAGAGGTGCAAACCTATTGGTTGTAGTTGACTTCAATGCGCATCACGATCTTTGACATTCAAGTTTGCCAAATGATCGTAGGGGACAGCTATTGGCAGAGCAGATAGACAGTTCGACATTCAGCACTGTGAACGACGACGCCCCCACCAGGGTAGTGGGCAATTGCAGCAGCTCGCCTGACATAACAATATCTAGCGCGGCGACCTATACTATCGCGTGCATCAGACCACTTGCCCATTATCGTCTCGATTGAGAGACCTGCCGACTTCGTGGAATTCACTGAAGACACCTTCGCCGTTCTTCCCATTCGCAAGGTGCTCACAGCTGCTGCGGTTCGCTTCATCCCTGCTGGAAGGCTCAAGAACATTCGTTCTCATTTCCCAGCCGAAGCAGTCAACTTGGCAAACGAGCGTGCCCACCTGCGCCCCTGCCTAAGGGATCTCAATTTGGAGATCCGGCAACCGGTAGAACAACATAGATCTGCAACCACTGGTGTGAGCAAGCTCCGGTCCACCGTAAGGTCCCTGTCGAACCCGACAAAGCATAACGACAAGGTGGGTATCACCTGCTTCGTCGGATCCGAACAGATGCGCGAGCCGGCAATTTATTCTGCATCCTCCGGCCCACAGATCGAATTTAGTCCTACCAGACGGCTGCACAAATTTGTCTATGACCACTCTCATCATTCCTGATAAGTGGAAATTAAAGAGAGTGGTCCCACTACTGAAGCCTGGGAAACCCGCCAACCAACGGGAGTCTTAACGCCCGATAACTCTCCTTGCCCCAGTAGTAAAGACTCTAGAGGCCCTTCTACTCCCACTCTTGACGAAACACCTAACCCCAGCCTCACACCAGCACGCCACGCTACTAGATGACATTTTACAGTCGACATTCCCGCCAGGGCTGCAGAGATGGACCGCGAACTACCTGAGTGGTGGTCACTCGTCAGTGATTTTTCGAGACCAAATATCAAAGCAGAGGAAAATAAAGCAAGGAGTACCGCAGGGTGGTGTCCTTTCACCCTTGCTTTTTAATTTCTATATTTCGAAACTCCCCCAGCCAGCAAAGGGAGTCTCTCTGGTCTCATACGCCGACGATTGTACGATGATGGCGTCAGGCAATGACATTGATGACCTATGCTCCAGGATAAACGACTACCTCGCCAGCCTTTCTCGCTTTTTCACTGCGAGGAACTTACAACTCCCCCCACTAAATCCACGGCGACCCTTTTTACCACCTGGACAAAGGAGGTCAAGCTACAACTCAAGGTAAAAGTCGATGACACACAAATTCCGACGGTTAACAACCCCAAAATATTACCTTGAGCTACCTTTGACAGCTTGCTCTCCTTCTCAGCGTATACAACCGCTATTGCGAATAAAGTACAGAATCGCAACAAGGTCATCAAGTCGCTTGGGGGCAGCACTTGGGGCAAATACAAGAAAATGTTGTTGTCGACTTTCAAGGCAATAGGCCGACCGGTTCTAAAGTATACTGCGCCTGTCTGGTCACCTGGAACCAGTGATTCACAGTGGACGAAATTTCAGACCTGCCAAAACACCGCATTAAGGGCCGCGACAGGATGTCTTACGATGTCACCGATACAACACCTACACGATGAGGCCCCTATGCTGCCTGTTAAGGAGCATAACAAAATGCTCAGTAAGCAGTTTCTGCTAGGGTGTTACCGCAGGCCTCACCCATGCAGACACCTGCCTGAGCCTAAGCCACATCCCAGGAACGTCAGGAGGCATTTCCTCAACTATGCGGACGAGATCCAAGACAAAACAGACAGACAGCTACTGGATTGGACAGGGTACAAACAGGCCATAAACGGCATTCATCGGGAGACTCTCGCCACCTTCTTAAGCTCCCGACCCCCGAAAGCCGTTATCAGAGTTCAACCACCACCAATCGCAGACGAAGAGCTTCAACTTCCGTTATGTCAGTTGATGGCTTTACTCCAATAAGAGATTTATAAACTGCTACAACAACAACGAACAGTGATAACTAATGAGATGAAACCTACATACGGTAGATGAAACCTTAACGAATATTTAAAAGAGTGGTCGACAATAAATCAAAAATTAATATAAAATCAATCAATTCTGTTCAGTATAATTATTTATTGTTCATAATCAAAAATGTATGTCAGCTATTCCATTGCCTATTCCTGTAAGTACTCATTTACATAATGAACATTTATAATATCGTTTTATTTATGGAGTCATATTTCGTTTTCTTTTCAATTACTTTACTTTCTAACAAAAAAAATTAAGTTTGACTTAAACTAAACTTACAAAGATAAATTAGCATAAGAAACAAGTTTCGTACAGAGCATTAAGCTTGGCGCGTGCGTATTTATTAGTATGTGTACATGTGTGTGTCATATTTACTTCGTATATAAACATTAACAATTGTACGCGTTTTGTGCTTAAATCCTTAAATTGGTTCAATACTAGAAACTTTACTCAAAGAATCGTAGGTCATACTTTCTGTATGCGCCACCAGGTTCAATTGTTCTTAGTAGCTTAGTATTGATAGTTATATTTAAAATTAATATTACTTCTAATTATTTTTATTTGTTCCCTTATATTTCAAGTTCGTTTAGTACAACTTTGTGGGAGATGTTCAAAACATGCCATCCATATGTCCCACCGGAATCAAAATAATCAAAAATATCACGAAATTGCGCATGACCAACTTCCAGTCATTGGGCACTGCATATGGCAACAGCGTTTGTGTTATGCGATGCACTTCGTGCGATGCGCATACGAATATGAAGGAAGTGATAATCATGTTGAGCGTCGGAAAGCCGGGTAAGAGCACCAGCACACCATGACGATCAGCCGCCAACCAAATATGGTACTGGCAAATGAACAACTCTAATGATATGCGACCAAACCATGCAAAGAAAGTGGAGTAGCGAGTGCGCAGTATCCCAGATATGTTGCGCAGCACAATGTAACCCACAATCGGTATGAAGACGATGTATGAATGTATCTCCTCACATTCCTGTTCGTTTCGACAGAGAAAAGAGAATGACGTGTATAAACAAACACTGAGCAATGCAAGCAATGTAACAGTAATGGAGGTGCGTCGCGCAAACAGATTACCATGATTGTTGTCATCAAAGATACTATGCTTTTGTGCGATGTGAAAGCAAGCGGCAAAAATCATACCGAATGTGACAGTGTAACGATCCAATTTCCATTGGTACCACCATTCATGTATGTCGTCATCAGTACTTACGAATAGCGCTTTCCACGGACGTGTCAAGAAAATGCGTTCAAAGAAAACCTCCGACATAAAGAGTATCGTGATTACACTGAAACAGCCTACGAATTTTGCAACTAAATATAAATAATGCAACGGATTTAATTCTACAGATTGAGCACTTATGCGCGGCGGCAGTGATAACACGAAGTATATGACGCACATCCAAAATGAGAGTAACGGCACAAAATAGTAAAATTGATAAGGACGATTCATGCAAAAACATAAAACCACTGTGACGAAATTCAAGTGGAACAACACTTGAAAGAAGCGCACAAAAGCCGAATTGCCACCAGTCTGCCACATGTAACTAAAATGGGAATATCCAGTTATGAACAGGTAGCTACTGATGAGCAATTTAATATGAACATGTATGGAAAGCACACGATGCGCACCAGTCATATAGTAGATCAGCACAACAAGCATAATCCAGCCTTTCAATTCATCTGTCTGATCGCTGTTCAGCACTTTCGTGAAGCGCGATTCTTCGGTAAAAAATATACCTAGTGCGAAAACATAGCCTACAGGTATCCAGAAACTAAATTCAGAATAATATTTGTTTTCCTTCATAAAAAAGTTGGTGCGATCGCACAGGTAGAAGTAAGCCATAATAATGCCAAGCATAGCAAGTGGTATAAAAAAATCCATTATGGGCAAAGCGAGTGAGGATGTCCCATTTGACAAATTACCGGCCGTTGCGGTATTGGCAGTGTGTAGGTCTTTTAAAGTTGGTGGTTGAGAGAGCGGCGTATAGAAAGTATGTCCACGCAGATGCAGTAACCATCGGCGAAGTAACATTACGATGGCCAAGGTAACGCTAAAATATATTGATGCAATAGGTAATTCAAAACGAAATTATGATTTGAAATTGAGCTTACCAGACGCCTAATACGGAGTATGAAACAATTTGCAGATTTGTAAAGGGTTCTGCGCTAGCACAGCACGTTCCATCGTTGTAATTCATATAGTCGTTGCAGTACATATTTATCAATATTTGCACCTCGTGACGCAATCCCAAGCCACTCAATTTGTATCCGTCAACCGCACTATCAACCAGACCGTTAGCTATTTGCCATGCTGCATTCCATACGATGGCATCCGAGTAACGAAATACAGACTGCGCAGCTTGATTCAAACGATCAATATCCGCATTTAATACGGCTTTCCAAGATGTCTTTGTTACTTTATCCTCGTTAATCCGATGTTGCAATTTCCACAATACCTTTGCTTTGTGCTCCACCAACTGATCGAATGGCACAACCAAACGCGTCAAATTTTTTGCATACTGTTTTACAAGTTCTTGTGACACATTCCTAGCAAGGAAATTGCGATAAGTGAATCCAAAAATGAATACCACTGGAAGCTCCTGCGCATCCTCAAATTTGCTTAAGGTATCTAGTAGAGCCTCGTCTACTTGATCGGCGTAGATATATCGGACGCGCATATTCAGCTGGCGTTCTTCGAATTCACCATCTTGTGTTATTGGCAACAACGTTGAAGAAATGTTATCAACACTGCTAGGGCGCAAATGATTTATGAAACTTTGATAAGCCGCTCTCACACTTTCATCGCCAATAAACACGAAGTAGTTGCGATTTCCCCAAAAAGCCAAATAGCGCAGGCAACGGCGTGTATCTCTTTATATGCATGAGTATGAAAATATTGAATATTAAAACCGATTATTTTATATATATATGTTAAAATATCATTGGTAACTTAAGGTACAAAATATAAATCAGACATGTAGGTATATACGATTAGGAAGAGCCACGTAGTTTCTGACGGATACTTACGTTGCAGTATATTTATGCATCATACAGCCGTACGGTTGCCATTCATTTACACCTTTAAAACGGCCCTTAGATAACAGCCACTGACAGGAATCACTGCCTGAAAAAATTATTACCATTTGCATCGATTTGACAATTTTGCCAATCAACTATTTACCATATTGCCAATTCAATATGCCATGATACGCCACAAACCCAAGCACCAGTAAAAGTGCCACCTTTTTGGCATTCGCCGCATTCAGTTGCTGAATGAGATGCTCGGCCTTGGACACCCGAGGTGCTGATATCAAATCACAGTTTAGTGAATTCAATTCTAAAACTTCGCTCATCTCTAAAACACTTTAATGATTCACTTTTCACCTAAATATAACATGCAAGAAAACGTTTATGCATTTTCGTTTCGAGAGAACGAAAATTTCTACTTTTCCACCCGGAAAACTCCTATAATAACAAAACAATGTAATGAAATGAAAATGAATGTGAGGAATCGTTTTTTTTTTTTTTTTTTGTATCATTTGTTTACACACCTTCTGGGGTGTTAACAGCTGATTGGTAGTGCTGACAAAACTACGCAATTTGAAGGGAACAAAAACTAATACGAAACATTATATGAAATAAAGAGTTAAATAAGGTATTTTTGGTTTTGACAAATACACTCCTTTCAGCTTTTGAAAACTAAAAAATATCACGTTGCATTTTTTGAAAACTTTCCCTGAATTTTTATTTTCCGCTAAATAACAACAATCAACACAAAAAAAGATATGTATAGTATACCGTAACTCATCTTTGATTTTATTTAATCGAACGCTTTCCTGTACTATTCTATTTCATTTAACTATTTTAATTTTCGCTCAGTTTTATCATTTATCCCTTAGAAATCAAAAGGGGAACGGTGAAATAAAAGAATTTTCAAGACTTGTTTTAATGGACATTCCATTTAATAATCAAAGAATAGCAGGGATATGCATACCCGTTTCGTTTAGTAGGTATTCGGTAAATTTTGAAGTTAAATGCGTGTTTGAAACTTTTGCTTGGAGAAAATTAATGAGTTCGTTAACAGCATGTTACTTTTATTAACCAAGGATGGAGCAATAACAATAGCTTCTCTGTTCGGCAACAACAAACAAAAAAAAAGGAAACGGCAAGTGTAGTGTATCCGGGCTTATGATGCGTTAAGACCTGCGCATACAGATCGCATCGCCATCGTATGTGAGGCATACCCTACGTTGTCGCACACTTGTGTTTAAATGGCGAACCGCATACGGGTCGTCAGCTACTCGTCATATAGCAGAGTCGTCAAATATCCTGTACGCTTGTAGTTTGTTTTTGATTTTCAGTGCTAGTATTTCAAAATTTCTACGAGCTCCTTGAAAGCATTTTTAGACATTCTATAAAATGTCTGAAATATATAATCATTGTAATCATTTGTGTAAGCAAACGTCTGAAATTTGTAATCATCCTTTTGTAACTTATGGCAGGCGCGTAGCCAGACCTAACCAACTGTACGGGCAGACACTATCGAAGGACGGGCAGAATTAAAAGTTTGCAAAAACAAATAATTAAATGAATATTTGGTTAAAATTATTTGTGTAATAATTTTTTTTTTATAAATTATTTTATTATATAATTAAATAGTTGTAAATAAAATAAATAAGAAAATTTAATTTTCAATTAATGCTTAAAAGAAACATACAAAAAATATTGTTAAGAATAGATAAAACGACAGTCTACGATTTTTGTTATTATTAAATTTTCGGAGAATCATATCGATCATGATTCAATTATTAAATTATTATTATTATTATTATTATTATTATTGAATCATGCATATCGATATTAATTACACGTGTGCGATGCCTTTCAAAAGTTAAGTAGACAGCCATGCGGGCATGGGTCATGGACAGGCGTTGCGGCCTATTAACCCTTTGCGCTCGACGACTTTTTCGTTCGAGTGGAGCAGCAACTCGAGACGATTTTGCGCATATATTACGAGTGTCTTATAGGTAGCATGCAATGAATTTATATACAGATTAACATACGATAACGTTATATTTTAAACCGATATATTGAAGACATATTTTGGCCTTGATCAAGTTGGATATTTACAATTTACCGTAAACTATTCAAGAGAGTTCAAAAATAGAGCTACAGGTGTTTACACAAATACAATAGAAGGAAATTGGACGGCAATATAGAGAGCTTTCCCGTACAGAACCAGAAAACTAAAACTTATAAAATTATATCTCTTTATATTTATGTTAAAAAAAGAATTCTTCAACTGGATTACTAATAGAATTAATAAAGTTTTTAACTTGAATGTTGTTATTTTGTGATGAATTTATATAATTATATTATTCTACTTACTTTATATTCTAAATTTTAGTTTTTATTATGAATAATTCTTTTACAAAGCATTTTTAGAAAATAGGGGATATACTGTTTTTCCCAAGTATACTTTAAACTTCCTATGAAAAGACATAAACAGCTGAGGGACCTATTCATAAACCAATAGTGAGCTTTTATGAACTGGATATAAAGAAATCTAGTCTAAACAAACACTGTCGCCTCTCACTCGCCGTTCGAGTTGCTGCATGAAACATCGTGGCGAGTGAGAGTCGCGACTCGAGCGCAAAGGGTTAATAGCGTTCAATGCCGAAAACGTTGATTCGCAAGTTGCTGTACTGCATCCAAATGTCTCAACAGCTGTCATCGGCTCGAACGTATCACTGAAAGCTTCACGAAATCTGAAAAGTACCTCCAACTTTGTTCAATCGTCAGCCTGTTCCTTTCGATTCTTGAAAAAGTTTTTAACGACTGTCAATTCTTCTTCGCTGGGAACTTTCAAACCTGTAAACATATAAATTTATAAGTGCTAGTAAAATGGAAGGGACAAATTTTGTGTTGAGGGTGAATGTTTCGAATTACGTAGTTCTCTAAAGCTATTCAAATCATCCATTTTGAATTGGCGAATCGCAGTAACTAGCTCTTTGTTCTCTGAGAAGAGTCGCTTGATTTCGTTTATTATAAGATCAAGGCATTCATTGTAAATTCTTTTCTGCTTCTTATTTGACTCTTGTAGGTTCCCATCAGTTGGGCGATTCGCAGAGTATGAAGGTAATCTGGTCTCAGTTATGTAGCTTGGATGCTCAGTTGTTTTAATTTTTCGTTTGGACATTGTGTCGTTCATGGGTTCAGTCATGGCTATGAGCTTATACGCATCTTCCAAAATTAATTAAAATTCCTCCCGGCTTGATCTCATAACTTCAAGTTGTTGAAGAACTGACTCGATGACGTCCAGTCTATCTTTCAAGCTCGCTGTTCGTGACTGCATTGCAGCGTCCCCTGGATGTAAAATCCCCAGAAACTTTTTAGCAAAAACTAAAATCGAAATTCTTCCGTTTTTATGATTGCTTTGATTCCAATACTTTTTGCTCTTTCTTCTCCATTGAACAATTTAGACTGGGTAACTACTTTATCAAGCACTCTATTTATTTCAGGGTAATTAGACAACACAATCTGTGTAATTGCAAAGTGACCGGACCATCGTTGCGGTAGCAATCGCACTATGGTTTTTCCTTCATAGGTTAGGTTAGGTTTGGCAGCCGCATCGCACATAGAGACAACGATGCCACTTAGACCACGAAATGGATCCGTTGTGAAACCGCGGGGGCTGAGCTACATTTCCTTCTCCATATTAAATCATCCTGAGCTTTTGACAAAGCGTAAAGGGTTGTTGATACCTAAAATGTATAGATTATCTATATTCGTTAAGAAGTAGGATTTTAAAAATCGGTTCCTGCTTCTGGCTAGAGCTGGGCATGTGCAAAAAAGGTGTTGAATTGTTTCCAACTCCTCCTCATTTCTGCAGCTACGACAGAAATCATGCGTGTAAACGCCTAATCTCTTTGCATGATTTCCTATGAGACAATGTCCTGTGAGTGCCCCTACTAAGGTCCTGATTTGAAGTCTATTCAGTTTTATAATGCTCTTGGACAGACGTAAATTGGTCTGCCCTACAGTTCCCTGGTATATCTCTGTGGCCTGGAACCCAGCACAAGATTATACGATATTGTTTGGCCATCTCATTTAGAGATTGGCGACAACGTAAGACACTCCTTGATGTTGTTTGGAATGCATCCAGGGCTCGTAGGGCAGCTTGGCTGTCTGATAGAATGCAGATATCCGTTGATGATATTCTGTTTATCTTTAGCCATTTTAAGGCTTCATGAATAGCGTTTATTTCCGCTTGAAAAACACTACAGTGATCCGGTAGTTTAAAGGATTCACTAATAGAAAGTTCTTCGCAAAATAACCCTGATCCTACACCGGTATCCATTTTAGACCCGTCCGTGTAGATCTTAACGGGTGTGTTGGGTGTTAGATCTTCTTCAAACCATTCCAGTCTAGAAGGGATTTTCATTTCATCGTTTGCTAAACTGGCTGCTTCTGCTGGGAAATGAGGACGGATGTCCTTATAACATCCAGCTGGGGCTTTTCCGTCAAATGTGCCGGCACTGCAAACTACCGCCACAAATCAAACCTTAACGGTTACGAGCCCATCGGTGCAACACAACTCCCTCAACTTAGACCCACAACCCTCCTATTCCGATCTTAGTGCGAGAACAAACCAGCAGCTCATGGTTCCCCGCACAGTCTGCCCCGTGTGGCAGACCAGGGTTCCTCGGAACCTGACATTGGTCAAGTGCAATTCTTGCAATAACTGGTGCCACTTTTGGAGTACACGCGACTAAGTTGCCCCAACACAGACAACCTCACGCGTCCCTCCCAGCCCGCGTTACGACATTACTCCCGAGGAGCTTCAAGCTCCTTCAACTTAACTGCAACGGACCCATGAGCAAGGTAGATGAGATAGTTGACTTCATGAGCCGACATGGAGTCAAAATAGCTGCGGTCCAAGAGACAAAACTGCACCTTAGCTCCTGCCTGATTACCATGGATGGCTATAACGTGCACAGAAAGGGATGGCTATAACGTGCGGAAGGAAAGGCCTAGCGTTTATAGTCCACCACCGGTTAGGCGATGCCGAGCTCGAAATATTTATATGAAGGGTGTTTTTTTAGAGGTTAGGTTTTCAAGTTGGCACTCCTTTTTTCGTAGATGGTCTTTTTGACAGCTGTCACTTGATTTATGCTCAGTTTGGTTTGCCATTTCATAATGAATAGACTTACACCTGAACAACGTTTGCAAATCGTGCAAATTTATTACGAAAATAATGGTTCGGTTCGCGCGACGTATCGAAGAAAATTTTGTTTAGCGATGAAGCTCACTTTTGGTTGAATGGGTATGTCAATAAGCAAAATTGTCGCATTTGGAGTGAACATAATCCACAAGCCATTGCTGGGCCGTTACATCCTCAAAAAGTCACTGTTTGGTGTGCTCTATGGGCAGAGGGAATCATTGGTCCATATTTCTTTAAAAATGAAGCCGGCCATAATGTTATAATACAGTCAATGGAGAGCGCTTTAGAGCCATGATTAATGACTTTTTTGTGCCTGAATTGGACGATGTTGATGTGGACGACCTTTGGTTCCAACAAGACGGCGCTACATGCCATACAGCCAACGCAACAATCGATTTATTGAAGGAAACTTTTGGTGAGCGCATTATCTCGCGCCGTGGACCTGTGGCGTGGCCTCCAAGATCATGCGATATAACACCGCTGGACTATTTCTTGTGGGGCTATGTGAAATCGCTTGTCTACGCAGATAAGCCCGAGACGATTGACGTCTTGGAAGAGAATATTCGGCGCGTTATTGCTGACATACGGCCCCAATTGCTGCAAAAAGTGGTCGAAAATTGGGCCTCTCGGCTGGAATTTATTCGAGCCAGCCGCGGCGGCCACTTGCCCGAAATCATTTTTAAAACATAATGGCAAACCCTTATCTTTATAATAAAGCTAAATTCTTGGCCATAACATTAAATTATATACGTTTTATTTCATCTTGAAAACCTAACCTCTAAAAAAAACACCCTTTATATATTACCTGTTGCCCGGCAAGATATCACCCTAAAATTGAAGTGCTCATCAGTGGCGGACTAACCTAGTCAGAAAGATTTTGATTAATTTCAAATATGTCTGCCTAAGTATTCTTACATAATTATATGTTTATTTGATTCAGATCTTTTAATTGACCAGGGTCGTGCGCACGGAGGGGGTTTGGGGGTCGATTACGCCGACGAAATCAAGGACAAAACAGACCGACAATTACTGGACCAGGCAGCGTACAGACAGACAATAAACGACATTCATTGGGAGCTCCCAACCCCCGAATGCTGTAATCGGAGTGCAACCACCACCCATTGCAGACGAAGACCAGGAGCTCTGGGTATTACGCACAATTACGTTCTAGGTATTGTAGCAGGTTAAACACCTACTTATCCAGAATCGACCCCGACATACATAACATATTTCCAGCACGTGAAGGCACCCCGCACGACACTAACGACCTTTTCACATGCCCTTTAAAACCCACTTCTCTAACACCCCTCTCTCTCTAGACCCAACCTGTCGAAACAGCATGTTTCCTGAGCCTACCTTTAGATGAGCCTGACGAAGACGACCGATTATATACAATACACTGATGGGGCTTCTCTTACTGCTACAACAACAACAACATCAAGAGCTTCTGCTTCCCCGAGAGTCCCGCGTAACATTGGCACAATTATGTCCTCGATACTATAGCGGGTTAAACTCCTCCTTATCCAGAATTGACCCCGACATACTAAACATATGTCCAACATGTGAAGGCACTCCGCACGACACTAACCCTCTTTTCACATGCTCCATCAAACCCACTCAATTAACACCCCTTTCCCTCTGGACCCAACCTGTCGAAACAGCAAGTTTCCTGGGCCTACCGTTAGATGAACTAGACGAAGATGACCGGTAATTACACTACACTGACAGGGCAAAGATACTGCTACAACAACAACATAGGATGTAAAAAACGAATACTAAAACTAAGCCGAGCAGTTAGTTTCTGAAAAAGGTACACAGTTAACTTTAACTGAGTATTAATAATTAATATTGCCGCAAAAGTAAAACAATTTTTTTTAACAAAATTTGTATTCAGCTCATAGTTCAAAATATATGTCGGTAAAAAAAGAAACCTAAGTATAACATAGAAAACAATTGTTTGCTTGCAGGAGCAATAGCGCAGATATAAAAATTAAATCAGTAATTCAGTTATCAATGCTTGAAATTTTTCCAAAAACACTTCTTTTCCTTGACAATCCTTCATACTGCCGACGAACTTCCGCACCGATTTTATAATAGAGTCATCGTCTTTCAACGGATGTGCACAATACTGCATAATATCAAGTAGTAATGAACTGAAGTTTAAAAACCCCTCTTCATATAGCTCTGGTGGAGCAGAATCAATTATTTTTAGCACTTTCAGCATTAATTTTTCAATTTTTTTCGTATGGTTCTTCAATGGTGGAAGCACGAATTTCAATACAATATTGGCATAATTTGTAAGACAGTGACGATAATTATTAATTGCATTCGAGTTATCTGTTTCAACGACCACGCCACTTAAAATTATCATCACATCGGATATGTGCGGCAAAAGGCGTTCACTACGGGCCAGCCATTCAGTCTCTTTCATGGTACAGCGTACATAATTCTAAGAGGAAAACAATATAATAAAATGGGAGCATTGTATATAATTGTTTTGCATTACAATAATAAGGAACATCTCAGCTTCAGACTTATCTTCAATCTCCAAACGTATGAGAAAGCGATCAAAATCTACGGGAGGCTGATCAGGCGATTGTGAGAATTTTTGGAAATAATACTGCGTGATTGGGCGATATGAATCTTTAATAACCTTCGTAATCCACTTCCGATCTACATTAAATACATTATAGCAATTAATTAAAAACCATAAAAAAATGTACCAAAAATAGGAAGTAATATTCACCTTTTTCTGTTGCCACAGGTAGAAACCGCTTTGATGTGTATTGTATAAATTGTATGCACTCACGTACCACCTCGTCACGCTCATCTGTATAAGTGATAAGATCCCAACGCGTTTTATCCATAACTTGCGCAACCATTAGCAGCACTGGCGCCGTCACTTCACCAAAGGCTAAAGGCTTATTTGATTGGGTCTCACCGCGTACAGCAATGAGATTCAGTGCCTTCATAATAGGCAGCAAATGACCAAACCATTGAGCATCCAACTGTTGATTGACATTGTTATTCATGAATTTTTTTAAGAATTCCGTTTTACGCGTAGGATGATATAAAGTAAAAAAAATTTCGCATAGTAGCTCTGGAAAATTTTTCTGTTTAAGCTTATCCTGATCATGCATTGCATTTTCAAGTAATTTATCAAAGTAAATATTTGAGAAGGGTTGACATTTTTTTACGGTCGCACAAAAGGTGCGCACATGCTCCAAATTGTGGCAGGCACACTCAAAGAAATTTGTCCACATATGAGCGGGATTTTCAAAGCAGAGTATGAGGAACTGTTGAAAGTCAAAAGAATGCGCATACTTATTGAGATACTCAGTAATACGCCTTTGATAGTCATCCTGACAACAAACACATGCGGATTTGCCAAATGTTTTCACTTGGTATTCCAACAACTGTAATATATCCTCATCTTTAAAGTTTTGTAAGCTCAAAAGTATCAGTGACGTCAATTGTTCAAATTCGCTGGTATCGAACTGCATGTTTTCGGAATTCTCCCCATCGCCATCACAGTCTTGAGCTAATTGCAATAACTGTGATGATTGTTGGATGAATTGTAACGCTTGTTGACAATTGTCCGGAGTCATAAGCTTAATATTTTCTTTTATAGCCTCTAGACATTCATCACTGCCTAAAGCTATCGAGCGGTTGAAGAGTTCATTAAACCAATCTTTTTTAACATGTGGCGGCGACTTTTCCTCCAAGTTATGTAAAATTTCTCCCAACTTCGCACTTTTAATGGTTTCTTCGAGTGTTTTCGGTTTGATAGCGAGCAACTTTAATTGTGTTACCACGTCATGTTCCAATTGTGGATTGGCTTGGATTCGTTGGCCAACTTTATAAGTCATTTCACCAATGTCCAATTGTAACGTCGTGGTAGGTGTGACATCTACTTCTACCCAATACATGAAAACGTCAATTTTAACTAACATTACATTGTATTGTAGAGAGTTAAGTAGTGCTTTTATAATTTTCAACTGTTGTTCTTTAAGTGCTACTGATAGCTGAGCTGCTTCTGTAGCGTTTACCTGTGGACATATTTCTTGGCAAATTTCATAAATTTCTAAATCAATGCCTGGTGTGGCGGTTTCCGGCAACTCAAACAAATCAAATGCAAACAATGTCATTTGAAGCAAGTGCTTCAAAGCGAAACCCGAGTAACGAAAGTACTGCAGTTTAGTGAACTTTTTAAACTTTTCACAATCTGGTGTGTAGAATTGACGCAGAAGATTGACGCTATAGTCATATAATTTACCAAAGATAGTTTTTTTATCTACCATATCAATCTTACGATTTTCAGAACGCGTAACGCTAAGAAGCAGAGCACGCATTAATTGCTCTACTTTCTCTAAAACCTCATAAGGATCTTCGACGAATTTCATTGAGTCGGCTGCAGTTTCGAAATACTGAAAAGCAAACCAACAAGGTGTGTACGAAAGTACTTCATAGAAAAATTGATCCAACTGCAGCTCCCAAACGAGTGTAACTAACAAGAATTTGGGTAGAAGAGGGCATTGTTCCAAAACATGTGCAAACGTGGGATCTTCGCGCAAATTGTATTTATAAGTTGCATCTGTATTGGCAAACAAGAACATCATCACTTTGCGTAGCTTTTGATGTGCCTTAGGCAATGGTTTTTTATCTTCAGGTTCGCTTAGCTCATGCTCGATAAATGCTTCCTGCAACCGACGAACTAGTTCATTGATGAATAAGTCATTACCTGCGAACATTTTAATGGAGTTAATAAATTTTCTTGCTTCATCTGGTACCTTGAAATATGGTCTTACTTACCACCACGAAAATGCACTTTATTGAACGGCTTTACATGCTTGTTACAATGTACCAACACTGATTTGATCTCATCAAATTCCTCGCAATAGTCCATTGCAAATTCTACCTCAAACAATTTAAGTGTTTTATGTAAGTTTCGCATTTGTACAAAATTTGTCCAGATTCCTCAGATTCATAATTTGTTACTTGAGTGAATAAATGATTGCTCTGAATATACAAGACTGAAGGTGATAGGGATGTTCATAAAAGATGGATGTTTCTAAAAACCGGTTTTTTTATTTAGCTAATATAATAATAGGCCCCTTTTATTCGCCAAGACTCAGCAAGTGGCGAATAGATGAAGCAAATGGCCACATGTTGGCAACGCGGGAAGAGAACTGCCTTAAATTACATGTGTCTAATGAGCTATAGCCAAGGCGAATTTATTATAGGTGACAGCATTCACCCAGCTCAAGGCGAATTTATTACAGGTGACAGCAAACACATATAAGTAAAACCCTACATGTATTTGTTGTTGCGTTTGGTGCAAGCATCATGTCAAAATCAGCAAGCAAATGTAAACATACGAATGTAAACATACCAATACATACAAACAAAGCATATCATTTTAACGTAAGCCATCCCTACGGCGAAAAATTCAGCTGGGTGAATGCTGTCACCTTATTAAATCCACCTTGACCCAGCAGTAGATATGGCTTACGTCAAAATCATATGCTCTGTTTGTATGTATTGGTATGTTTACATTTGTATATTTACATTTGATTACTGATTTTGACGTGATGCTTGGACCAAACGCAACAACAAATACATGTAGGGTTTTACTTATATGTGGTTGCTGTCACCTATAATAAATTCGCCTTGGCTATAGCCATACTCACTAGCGGCGAATTTAATCGACAACATTGTTGTTGCTTTCGCATGCAAATTTTTCGTCAAGTTAATCAAGCATAGAAATAGCGAGCAGAGAATGCCGAATAGAAGAGGCCTAATCTTTAACATTTTTTTTTAATTTTGGGATTAATCATCTTTTTTCCTCTTAAAAATTCGGTTTAAACCCTTTATTTGTGCAGCATAGTTATTTCGAGTATAGAATTTTAACTTTATGGCATAAATGACTGGATGCGCAATTCTCTCATTTTATGTGATAGCGTGCGCAAGAACTCGTTTGAGTACTTAGTAGCATAATAACAACAACAAATTACTGGGCACTGTAGACAAAGTTGCTGCATTGGTTGTCTTATAATACGTTCCCATATAAGTAGATTATCTACTTTTTCGCACATAACTCAAAGTCCGTAATTAAAAAGTGAGATTTCCCATACAAAATTTCTCTCCCAAAATCTGAGATTATAAAAGAATCCTACATAATAACCATACTTTTTGGCATGCAACCCTGTGTTTTCTGTGTTATCGATAATTATTATTACGAATGTAAAGTGAAACATCAAAATAAAAACTAAATGAAATGAACGCTGGCAAAGAAAACATATCTGTAAACATAATTCTAATGAAATGTTTGTTAAATATTATTAATTATGGACTCACTTTACAGAAAAAACGTGTGTCCATAAACGTATGTCCTCTTATTACTTATTATAAAATGTAATACAGAATTTTCCATGCGTATTACTGCTATAATTTTTGAAACCTCAGTAAACGTCGCATACGGATTTCCTCCAACTGTTTATTATTAGCAGACAATTGCGCAATCAAATTAGGTGTTCCCTCTTCTTGTATTTTCTTCATATCGGTAGTAATAATTAAAGAAACCAAAAACACCGAAATATTCCACCAAAATAATTTCTACATATGTAGAAAATCGTTTCACAACTATTGGCAGCTGATTGTCAATTTTGCAGGTAATCTGCCATATGTGAACGGGTAGATTAATTTGGTGGATTTATTGGTGATTAATGCATATGTGAACGTACTTTTACGTAAGGGTTCTGCCGCTGAAATTCTGCAGAAGCCGATAGGGGTAACTATGACACTGTAATGACAGTAATAGGAAGGCATTACGCGAGTAACCTCAGGCAGCAAATGTTCCAGATGGAATAACGAAACACAACACAACTTCGTGTAGATGCACCCCTGCTTATATACATGTGCTTAACAGCTATCGTAGTTTCTAAATCTGACAACTCATATTTCTAGCAACTTCCGTCTTGTCATCTGGCATGTTTTTGTTTTAGTAGACTATTCGCTCGGTTTAACCAGTAGTTCCGCAAACATTTATGATTTGCCAAACTATGTTTTCACCGCCCATAATTTGCTCTTTAAGAAATTCGCCAATTTCCATGTTTATTTGCTCTTTATTACTATTATTTAGTGTAAACAACGTTCTTTTTTTTCCATCGTTATTATAAAACCATTCGGAGAACATAGGTTTGAATCTCGGTGAAACATCAAAATGAAGAAAAAAGGTCGCCTCTCAGCAGGCAATGACAAACCTCCGAGTGTATTTCTGCCATGAAAAAGTCCTCATAAAAAGTATCTGCCGTTCGCAGACGGCTTAAAACTGTAAGTCCCTCCATTTGTGGAACAACATCACGACGCAGGCCACAAATAGGAGGAGGAGCTTGGTGTACGCGTCAATTATATATTATAATATATGACAAGGGACGTAAGTCGTAGTTATATATTTGAAGTTAACAATTTTTAAGACTTCTGGTTTACAGGTTTTTGGTTTCTGCGCAAGTTCAACGCCTCTACATCTACACCTATCGAAACAGTGCAGCGTTCCAACACCCATACGAGACACTTTCCGCAATTTTTCTCATTGCATTTGATTAACGTGCATTTATGAATTACATATATTAGCAATATATGAAATATTTGTTTAAGACCATATGAATATATGTACATATTTTCCCAACACTTACTAGTGTTAGGACCAAGTATATTAAGGCAAACAACCTTTAAACTAGAAACTACTAAACTTGTAATAAAAAACATACTCGGAAATCTACATAAAAGCTTATTTTGTTTACTAGCAGCATTTCCTTTTTAATCTAATGAAAATACTCGGTTAGAGACTCCATGTTTTTACTTTTCCTCGTTTCACATCTAACTAATATTTGTTTAACAACTAAGAACTAGCTTAAAATACATTCTTAAGTAACAAAACATTGTTCTGCGTGCTCTTGTGTTGTTAGATAAATATCGAAAATATTCTAAATAAATATTATATTTGCTTTGAAAGAAAACAATAGTTTTTTTATTGTTTTGTTTTAATGTAGTTTTTCTCTAATTACAGGACTGATTAGCTACTTTACGTCCTTTTTATTACCTATAGGCAAGAAGGGGAAAACATTTTTCCCTCTTTCTCCATCCTGCAGTTCTAAAATAAGGGAGTGTCAAAGCGCCCTTGTCATTACTTACCTAACCTTTTATTTATAATTGAATTATAAACTGACACGGAACGTATGTTTACATTGGTGAGTGTGAGCACTATAACACGCTTCACTTCGTTTTCATTAGTTTGTTTTATTTAAATCTCATAAATCAAAATATTACCGAGCCATTCACTGAATATTCACAAACAAATAATAATATTGTGATTTTGAAACAAACTATTAAAATTAAGTGCCGCATTTCAAATTGTGAAAGCACGAGTTATGCGATTATACTTCCAAATGCAAGTTTTTTGCGGTTTTTCCTAACAATTTGTATATTAAGAGGGCTATCGGCGGGTGTTAATGTAATTGCATTCTTCCTATTATAAAACCGAGTATTTGCTTTTAAATTCAAGACGATCCATTTTCCGAATCTTTGGTGCGACCCTGCATGTCTTTAATACGAACGCACCCAAACCAAACAAATAAATATGGCGAATAGCTGCCGAGAATGCGGCGAATAATTCAAAATGACGCATGCGTTGCTAAATTTTTACTTGCCAAAAAATTGATGAGCGAATCGAAGGTGCAGACAAACGGAGAAAAAGGCGAACTAGTAGAATTGTGTGAAGTAGTGTGTAAATTGCGAATTAATTAAAATTTTTAACAAGTTTTTCGTGATCTATAAAGTAAACTGATAATTTTTGGCAAAGTCGCGAAAAGGAAGGGCGTAAAAGCGACGCCGAATTTATAATTAGGAAAGTGGAAAAGGCAGAAGAAAATTACAGCAGCACTATTGGCAGGGGCAGAAGCGTGTTGGTAGCCTGTGAAGAAAAAAACAAAAGAAAATCAAAGAAACACATTAATCGTCGAACACGGACGTTTATAGTGGAAAAAGAAATAAAATAATAAATAAATAAAAGTATACACGCATTTTGCATTGGATAATTTAGCACATCGTTCATATAAAAACAGCAAAACGGCAGCGACTACAGCAACAACTACACCACCAGCTTCGACAATGGAGAAGCCGAAGGAATTGGTCATTCAGCCAAAAAACGAATTGCGCTTTATAGGTGAGTGTGTGAGGCCAACAGGCCACCGAACAACAACAATAGTCATTAAAAGTATGGGGAATGGAAGCCAACATTGGTGTCGCTGCAAGCAGAGACGACCGACAGATGGTAATACCGGCAGCGACGTCAACGTCGACGCTGGCCACGAATCACAGGCCGAAAGGCAGAAGACTCAAAAAACATATTGAACGTTTACTTTCCACGATAGGGGCGAATTCTTTTAGATTTTCAGTCTCAGGGCTTGCTACTATTTTTAAAAATTATAATGGTGAAAATAAAAGAAATTTTCTGCAAAATTTAGTTTTTATACACAACATCTAGAATATTGCTTTCTTATAGCAAATATTTCCAATGCAAATACTGCAATTAAAGTCTAAAGTCAGCAGTCTCGGTTTTCATTGTCTGCCCATATTCAATTAGTTTGTAAAAAAGTGCAGGTGATTGCTTTGCTTTGCATTTACTAGCCACATGTGCACTTGGTTCTACATATATTTGTAGTTCCGTTGAGTACATTCGTTATCACTGTTTTTATTTTGTCACCTTAATATTGCCACATCCAGATGGAATTTGGACTAAACCTAGCTGATTTTGTATTGTACAATAAGAACATATGTATCTATCATAATCACATATATGAAACAATCTGTGTGCGAGTGTTCATATGAATCGTTAAAATTTCTAAGCGCTCAACAGCTGAGATCTAGGCCTCTAGTCGTTTGTGTCAATGCTGGCCGGTTTGGATGATTCATTAGTTATCTTCGAAAATATTTGCAAAAATGCTAACTAGACATTTGGAGAAATATATTTTACAGCAAGTAGTAGAAGCGGTTGTAAAGTGGTGTTTGGGAAGATATAGATTATATATATAAATGGAAAACTGTATGTACACACATATCGCACATATGCTACAAGGGTTTCGTAACCCAAAACCCAAAATGTTGAAAAGGGGCTTTAAAGTCGCGGCTTGCTCCTTCAGTAAAATTAAAGACATATCTATTTTGATATAATAAGATTCTGCAATTTACAACCATGAAATTGGTTTTTATTTAAAACTTCTAAAAGAGGTAATATTTTGGTTTGTTTCCCAGCACGCCGACGGTACCACCCACCAATCAATTTATATGATGTGTTGCATCAGCAAATAAATAACAATTGTCATGAAACATTTGACTGATTAACCTGCGTTTCGTTAATGCTTTTTGTTATACATAATTTTTTCCCATTTTCTATTTACACTTCATATGCTTATTTTGTACATTCAACATGTATGTGTGTATCTACTTTCTAAAATTTTCGAAACATGGAAGTAGCTCATAACCATATTTACATATATGAAGCATATATTGTTGGCCGCTGTCCGAATTTTGAAATGTAGCCAAAAAATGAATTTTCTTTTTTTCGTTCAAAAACTCGTACTAGAAATAGGCATTTCCAGAAAAAAATTACAGCTGTGAACATGAAAATAGGAGTACCCTTAAAAATTCTTTTGAAGTCATTTATTTTTTTCATATAAATCATACTAAAGGAAATTTCAATATCAAATATCTTCGAAGGTTTAAAGATTTCAGATATGTAGAGACTATCTAGCAATTCGCAACCCACGAAAAAAGCCACTCCTGACATCAAAGTATAAGGCAAAACGTTTGAAATTTGGAAGAAAATATGCTAGGTGGACAACTGGCATGTGGCGTAATATTTTATAGGCTGACGAGTCTGAAATAATTTTGTACAGCGTCACGGGCTGAATAATATATTAGACGTACAACGAAAATCAGCCACAATACTCGTATACTCCAAAAACTATTAAACATGGGAGCTCAAAAATAATGGTACGAAGATGTTTCTCATAATGGTATGAAGATGTTTCTCATAAATATTAAGGCGCAGGCCACATACACAAAATTTATTCCATAATGAAATGCCAATAAAATGGACGCTACCAGCAGGATAATGATCCTAAACACACGTGTCGGAAGTCCAAGGATTGGTTTTGGATATGAAATTGGATTTGAAGATATGGAATGCAGAATGAAGGACAGGTCTGTATCCTGGACTCAATCTTATAAACATTTATGGGGGAATTTAAAAAGAAACGATTAACAATAAACAATTTGGGAATTTGTGTGCAACTGAAGATTTCGAAGCAGCGATGTGAACAATTGGTAGACTCAATGTCCCACCGTTGTGCTGCCGTAATAAAAAAAATGAAAATTCAACTAAATATTAGTCACAATTTTGTATCTGCAAACGTTTTCCTTTTACTCTTTTATAAACTTGGTCAGATTACATTACTTATATGACCACTTATTTTTTTAATTTTAACCCTGAATTTCTGTTTTCTCATAAAAAAATTTGTTTTTAGTTATAGAACTGATTTAAATAAGTGTTCCTTTAAAGTATAGAATATTATTTCAAAATAATAATGAACACTTTTTAACCCACCACATATTAATTTTTTTTTTAAATCTAATATCTTTTTGGTACTGCTGTTTTCGTAACTAAATATTTCACAAATGTACACACCTACATATCTATGTATATATGTATATACTACTGTGTCCAAAAAATAAGGTGACATTGTATTTATTTTGAAAATTCTTTATTTATTCTTCCAAATCAATTTCATCCCCTTCAAAGTAATCCCCTCCCGACACAATGCACTTATGCCAACGTTTTTTCCAATTTTCGAAACACTGGTTGTAGTCACTTTCCGGGATGGCCTTCAGTTCCGTCTTCGTTGCGGCTTGAATCTCCTCTATCGTGTCAAAACGGTGTCCCCGGAGCGGTCTTTTGAGCCTGCTGAACAGCCAGAAGTCGCACGGTGCCAGATCAGGTGAATACGGTGGTTGCGGAACGATATGGGTTGAGTTTTTGATGAAATGATCACGAATTACGAGTCCAAAAAATTCAATGTTTTCGGTACCAGTCGAGATTTGACGCGCTTGAGGCCCAAAACATCCTTCAAAATGGTATTGACTGAGCCTTTCGATATGCCAACATCATCAGCAAGGTCTCTAATCGTTAATCGACGGTTTTTCAACACCAAATCTTTGATTTGTTGGACGTGAGCTTCGTCAGTTGAGGTTGATGGTCGCCCAGGACGCTCTTCGTCTTCGACACGTTCACGACCGGCTTGGAACTCACTATACCACTTGTAAACATTTTTTTTAGACATAGCCTCATCACCAAAGGCTTTCTGCACCATCCTCAACGTATCCGAAAATTGATTCCGCAAACAAAATTTAATGCAAATTCTTTGCTCAACAAATTTCGACATTGCAAAAAACGAGAAACTCACTTTTAGCAGCTCACAAAACGACGCGTATCTCAAACAGTAAATGAATATTTCACATGAAATTTGACATAGATGTCACTCACAGTACTACCAACCTAAAAAAAAAAAGAATTCTCCTAATCCTTCAAAGCGCGCAGTTTAAAATCAAATGTCACCTTATTTTTTGGACACAGTAGTATATATATATAAAAATGTAAAATTATAAACTTATTAGCCAAAACGAAACCAATGGTACGACGAAGAGCATCGCGAAGCTACTGCAGCGAAGAACGCAGCTTACAAAAGAACTCTGCAGTCAGCTGCAACGTGGACCGTGCGAGATAACTACAGGAAAAAGAGATCGGAAGAGAGGCGCCTCTTCAGACGCAAGAAACGAGAACAGGAGAAGCGTGAGCGTGAGCTGCTAGAGGAGTACAGGGGCAGGAATGATGCTCGAAAACAAGTTAAGCGTTTACACAAGGTTTCACGACCAGAGCATCAGCCTGCAGAGATAAAAACGAAAATCTGGTTATGGATACACAGTCCACACATATGGAGGGAACACTTCTGCAATATACTTGATGGCGATGACGCACACAATTCCGCCCCAGTAGAAGATGACCCGATACCACCAATCGACGATAATTTGGACGTTCCACCACCTAGTCATGACGAAGTCAGAGGTGCCATTCAGCGGCTCAAGAATAACAAAGCGGCTGGCGCTGACGGCTTGTCCGCTGAATTGTTCAAGACTGGCGGCGATGTGCTGATAGGGAGCATGCATCAGCTCATCTGCAAAATATGGCTAGCAGAAAGCATGCCCGACGATTGGAATCTCAGTGTTCTTTGTCCTGTACTGAAGAAGGTTGACCCGACGATCTGCACCATCTACCGGGGCATCAGTCTTCTAACCATCGCTTACAAGGTCCTGTTTAGCGTCCTATGTGGAAGACTTAAGCCGTTTGCTAACACACTGATCGGGCCTTATCAGTGCGGCTTTAGACGTGGTAAGTCCACCATTGACCAGATCTTCACATTACGCCAAATCCTGGAAAAGACCCATGAAAAGCAAGTCGACACCCATCACCTCTTTGTCGACTATAAAGCTGCGTTCGATAGCCCGATAAGGGATTGTCTGTACGCCACCATGTGTGAGTTCGGTATACCAACGAAGCTCATACGGCTTTGCAGAATGACGTTGAGCAACACAACCAGCTGGTCAAGGCAGGAAATAACCTCTCCGAGCCATTCAATACCGTTCGAGGTTTCAGATAAGGCGATCCACTGTCATGCAACCTCTTCAACTTCGTGATGGAAGGGGTGCTCCGAAAAGTATTCATCGTAATGGCACTATTTTCTATAAATGTGTCCAGCTCCTTGCGTACGCCGATGACATTGACATTATCGGCTGCTGTAAGCGAGATGTCACCGCTGCGTTTTTTGCTATCGAAAAGGAATCATCACGAGTGGGTCTGGCGGTGAACGAGGGTAAAACGAAGTATATGCTGTCTACAACGCGGAACACACGGCGTGTAGGAACGCACGTCATTGCGGACAACTATACCTTCGAAGTTGTGCCAGAATTTATTTATCTTGGCACCGCCGTTAGCAGCAACAACGATATCAGCCTGGAGATCAAACGGAGAATCACTCTTGCTAATAGGTGTTACTATGGGCTAAGTAAGCAATTGAGTAGTCGAGCCCTCTCTCGCATGACCAAACTGACACTTTACAAGAGGCTCATTATACCCGTGTTTCGCAGAGGCATAGGTAGTGTCACAAAGCGATGCAGCCGCTCTTGAGGTGTTCGAGAGAAAAGTTCTTCGTAAGATCTTCGTTCCTGTGCGGGTTGGCGAAGACTACCGTTCAAGAATGAACCACGAGCTGTATGAGCTCTACGCCGACATTGACGTAGTTCAACGCATAGCCATCCAACGCCTGCGTTGGCTAGGGCATGTCGTGCGTATGGATGAAGAAGCTCCAGCAAAGAAGGTGTTCGAGGGCGAAGCCCAAGGGAGCCGACGCAGAGGAAGACCATTACTTCGGTGGAAAGACCAGGTGGAGGAAACCCTATGCTCGCTTGGTGTACAGATTTGGAGAAGGCGCGCGCGGAGCAGAGGCCCCTGGAGAGAGCTAGTGAGGTCGGCCGTAACCCGGTAACGGGTTGTTATGGCCACCTAAGTAAGTAAGTAGCCAGTATAAGGTGTGGTGGTGTGGTCGTATGAAGATTTGTATTTTCGGACGCACTTCCGGATGTTGGCGCAAGGTTGACGTTGCATCAGAAATCAAAAAAAAAAGGGAATGGATTGTCCACACGGAAGGAAAAAAGAATGGTTGAGGAACTAGGGCAGACCACGTACCACCTGGCGGCGCTCAACAGAAGCTGAAATGAAGTCTCTTGGATTATCGTGGAATGAACTAAGATCCCTAGCACAAAACCGTGCCCATCGTCGAAGGGTAGTTGTTGACGCTCTATGGGCCTCCCATATATATATATACAGGGTAGGCCATTTAAAGCGGGCCCATCTGGCAACCCTATAACCTTTGACAGGAACGTCAGATCGACTAATGACATAGCGCGTTGGAAGCGTCAGTCCAAGACAATTTTTACCATGGAGCAGTACACTCCAAAAGAACGCGCTGAAATAATTCAGCTTTACATCCAAAATAACTTCTCAATTGTGAAAACTCAACGTGCGTTTAAAAAAAAAAATAAAGTTAAAAGTGCGCCATCCAAAAGCACTTTACAGCGTTTATACGCAAAATTTATTAACCACGGTAGTCTCAGCAATACCAGCCACGCATCCAGACAACGTACACGACGTTCTGCTGAAAATATCGAGGCTGTACGAGCCAGTGTTGAGGAGGCTCCGCGAACATCGAGTTATCGTCGTTCTCAGGAATTAGGCATCGCCAGGACAACACTCAGGCGCATAATTCGCATCGATTTGAAAATGTTTCCGTACAAAATTCAAATGGCACAAAAATTAAACCCGGCTGATTACCCGAAACGGCTTGATTATGCCAAATGGGCCGTCGAAACCGTTCGAAATGAACCCGACTTTTGGCAAAAAATCATCATGTCAGACGAGGCTCATTTTCAGTTGAATGGAGGCGTAAACAAGCAAAATTGTCGCTTCTACGCTGCCGAAAATCCTCAATTAGTTGAAGAACAGCCTCTCTTCGATCAAAAAGTGACTGTGTGGTGCGGTGTTTGTGCGGGAATGGTCATCGGACCGTTCTTTTTCGAAAATGAAAATGGAGCCTCTGTCACCATCAATGGAGAGCGTTATCGTGCCATGATACGCGATTTTGTTATGCCAATCATCGAAGAAAATGACATGGAAGGCTACTGGTTCCAACAGGACGGGGCTACATGCCACACTTCACGCGCTACAATCGATTTTTTGAAGCCATTGTTCCCTGGAAGGTTGATTTCGAAAAATGGTGATTTTCCGTGGCCACCGAGATCACCAGATTTGACGCCACCGGACTTTTATTTGTGGGGTTATCTGAAATCCAAGGTATACATCAACAAGCCAAGGACTCTAACTCAACTTAAAAACAATATCCGACGCGAAATCGCCGCCATACCGGCCGAAATATTGGCCAAAACGATGGAAAACGCCGAAAAAAGGACACATTTGGCCATCAAGGCCAGAGGCAAACATTTGAAGGATATCATTTTCAAAAACTAGCTGGAACAAATCTCCTTGAATCAAAATAAATGATTTTTCATATCAACACAAAAAAAAATGTTTTTTTCAATGTTTTTTTTCAGAAACAAATGGGCCCGCTTTAAATGGCCTACCCTGTATATATATATATATAATTAGCACGTAAACCCTTTTTGGGTATTTTGCCGAGCTCATCCCCGATGTTATTCCACAAATGGCCTAACCTTTTCTATCAATTTGTTTTTTCATGCATGGAGAATCGAACCTGCTCACCTCCATTGGGCTACGGCGATCGCTCAAGGCAATAATCCCTACTAATATTCAATAATCTCCATTTCTTCGATATATGTATATATAATTGACGCGTACACCCTTTTTGGGTGTTTGGCCGAGCTCCTTCTTCTATTTGTGTTGTGCGTCTTGATGGTATTCCACAAATGGAGTGCAAATATTTTTATGAGGAGCTTTTTCATGCAGAAATGCACTCGGAGGCTTGTCATTGCCTGCCGAGGGGCGACCACTATTAGAAAAAACGTTTTCTTAATTTTGGTATTTCACCGAGATTCGAACCTACGTTCTCTCTGAATTCCGAATGGTAGTCACGCACCAACCCATTCGTCTACGGCGGCCGCCGTATACATATGAATACAAGATTAACTATGCCTTTTGTGTTTATTACCACCACGACATAATCACTTAACAGGTTAAATTTGCTAATTAATTTTCATTACAAGCAGTACATATAAAAAATAACATTCTTGCTGATTATTGGGATTAATAATTTGTCTAATATCATGTAGTGTGAAGACTGCTAAACGATACTTAGATTTTGAACTGTGTTTTCCCCCGTAATGGATTATTTTTCAATTCGTCCGTTGTTGCCATGTATCGATCTACCGAAGGATAAACAAATTGAAACGCTAGAATAGCTAGCACATCTCTTCGCATAATATTATTGTTGTAACATTGTAAGGTATACCTATAAAATTTTGAGGAATACTCATTGCCGTAGTGTATAGTCAACTGTCGTGAGAAAGAGGAAGCGCAGTCACTGAAGATGGCCACGCTCCTTCGTTAGAACACCTGCTCCAGCCCAGAAGGGTTAGTCGTCGAAGACGAAGTTGGCTAGGTAAGAGTTTTTATGCAAATTTCTACTAGTTTCCACAACGTATCACTTGGTAAAATACTGTAGCCGAAATCCCTGTAGTTTCAGCAAAAAAGTACGATATATGTTATCATATTATACATACAAATTGTCAAGAATATCTTTGCATAGTAAAGAAAAATTTAAAATTTTAGCTTTGATCGAGAATTCCAACCACAAATAAAAAAGCAAACAAAAAATTTATACACACATTCCATTACTGTACTTGTCTACGACTATTAGGCGCCAAAAGTTATTAAATAAACACACACATTACAAAAACAACAACAAAAAAGATGTTTACTCCATTTAAAAAGTGTCAAAAAAATCTTTGCAGAACTGATGAAAACAACAAAAAATGCAGTCTTTTGGGGTTAATAATTTGTATGTCCTCCTTGGGCATCAATTACCGCTTGAAGACGACTTAGCATTGATTTAACTAGTTTCGGAATATCATATCCCAATGGTATTTTTCCCCACTCTTCTCTGATGAATCTTATTAATTCAGTTTTATTAGTTGGCGATCTTTTTCCTACCTTTCTTTTTAAATGAACGCAAACATTTTCGATTGGGTTAATGTCAGTACTTTGGGCGGGAGTATCAATAACTTTGGTGCAGTTCTAGAGTAACCAGGACCTGCATAAATAAGATCTATGTTTGGAATCATTATCTTGATAGAATTTGTATTTAAATTTGTTCGAATTTTCCGGGTCAACAAAGCCGTATTTTCTAATACTGGAAGTCAATTCGTTTTTTAAAATATCAAGATATACTTCCTTGGTCATTATTTCGTCCAAAATTTTGATTTCACCCACTCCCATTGTTGGTATACAATCCCAAAACATTACTAACAGTTTTTCAAACTTTACGGTAGGGATAATATTTTTGTTTGTAGTGCTGTGAGAGGCTTACACCAAACTCCCTGGGGTCCATCATGGGAGTAGAACATCATTTTCGTTTCATCTGAGAAAATAACGTCATCCCAGTACTCTGTGGGAAGTGATATGTGCTCGGTGGCAAATCGCAATCTTTTATCAACGTTTTGTGCTGATAACAGGAGTTTTTCCCTAACCACTTTTGAAAAATATTTGTGTTTTTGCAACACTTTTCGAACAGTTTCATGAGAAACTCTTAATCCGTAGTCTTTTTCCACTTGAAGAGCTAATCCTCTTGTACCGCTTTGCGGGCTATTATAAATAGTTTTAATAATGTTTCGTTCAATTCGCTGCGTCACTTTTTTTTGGTCTGCCTGTAGATCCTTTCAACTCGAGTCTCGAACGGTGATATGCCCGACACTGGCGGGGCTACTATTACTGTTAACAAACAAACAAGGACGGCCCCATCAGAATAGTGGGTATCCGCAACGGTTCAGGTTAGGTCAGGCGACTAACAATCGCTGATCAATAGTATAAGCCGGTGACCTATGCTATCTCTTGCATTAGACCATTTAACCATTATCGTCTCGATTGAGATACCTGCCAACCTCGTTTCCGCAAATAACCGATCCTACGTTATCTTTAATATAGTTTATTGAGCCGACTTCGCCGCTCTTCCCATCCCCACCGATGTACGTGTTTGCGATCGCGAATTCTTTAAGGTGATCATCGCTGCTGCGGCTTGCTTCATTCCAGCTGGAAGGATCCGGGACGTACCTTCCAATCTCCCAGCTGAAGCAGGCCGATCCGGGAATTCCCGAATAAGAGGTCTCAGTTTGAAAATTCGGCAACAGGTCAACTAGTATAAGCGGACAAAATGGGCAGAACACTTGAAGGCCTGTAATTTCAACTCTGATGTGAGTAAGCTCTGGTCTAGCGTAAGGTCCCTACAGAACCCGACGAAGCTTGGTTGAAATAAATATGCAGGATTGACCATATTATGCTGTGTAAAATAACCTAATGTAATCAGTTAACAGTGTCTTATTAGAAGTGTGTTTTTCACTTAAGAATAGCAAATTGAAAACTTTAAAACTGGTTCTCTCGATATTTTGGTATTTTGGAATATGACGGTCGTCCCGCAAACAGGCGAAATGAGTTTGCATACATAAGCTTGCAATTTTATATGTGCATATGTGTATGTGCGAGGCCGCCGTAGCCGAATGGGTTGGTGCGTGACTACTATTCGGAATTCACAGGGAGAACGTAGGTTCGAATCTCGGTGAAACACCAAAATTAAGAAAGTATTTTCTGTAGCGGTCGCCTCTCGGCAGGCAATGGTAAACTTCCGAGTGTATTTCTGTCATGAAAAAGCTCCTCATAAAAAATATCTGCCGTTCGGAGTCGGCTTGAAATTGTAGGTCCCTCCATTTGGGGAACAACATCAAGACGCACGCCACAAATAGGAGGAGGAGCTCGGGCAAACACCCAAAGAGGGTGTATATATATAAATATATATTAATTTTCACGGTATATTCACTGCGGTAATTCCAACACTTCCTCTTCTAGCCCCTTAAACGTATGTACATATGTATTTGTATGTATCTACATGTATTAGTATCTCACCCCTAGCCACCATCAAACTGGCGCCCACAACACAATCTTCTTCTTCATTGCTACCTCCCACGCGCATTCACGATGTCGCTACTCGAGCAGAGGACGACCGTGTGAGGGCAATTGAATATGTAACAAAAAAAACCTTGATTTTTTCTTGTTCTTCGCTGTAATGTCTTTTGTTTTGAGCCATTCAATATGTGCTGCGGTATCTAGTACTTTGAGCTCGAGTGCTCCATCATATGCATAAGTGCATTGCTTCTATAGTATTATAATTCCATCGAACCAATGAACCTAGCTGCTTTTGCTGGTACAAAATTGAAAATTTTGTTTTTGGAATGTGCAAAAATGTATGTGATCGCAACTGCATAGAAAGTTTATTTACATAGTTATATGTATTCATTTCATGTTATCACCGATTCCTTTCTCTTCTCTTTTTTTACTTTGTTCTCCATTTTAGTATTTGGTTTATTTTTCTCTACTGTTAACTACCAAAATGAATGCTACATAGTTTAGGGTATATGTTTATTTCTACATATCTTGATTTTTATAAAATAGTATCATAGTTTCGTATTATGTTGTATGGTATAGTACTAGTTGTTGTTTTTGTTGTTGTGGCAGTACCCTTGCCCTGTCAGTGTAGCGTAATCATCGGTCGTCTTCGTCTAGCTCATCTAACGGTAGGCCCAGGAAACTAGCTGTTTCGACGGGTTGGGTCCAGAGGGCGAGGGCTGTTAGATAAGTGAGTTTGATGGGGCATGTGAAAAAGTGGTTAATGTCGTGCGGGGTGCCTTCACATGCTGGACATATGTTTAGTATGTCGGGGTTGATTCTGGATAAGTAGGAGTTTAACCTGCTACAGTATCCAGAACGTAATTGTGCCAAGGTTACACGGGACTCTCGGGGAAGTTGGAGCTCTTCGCCTGCGATTGGTGGTGGTTGGACTCCGAATACGGCATTCGGGGGTCGGGAGCTTAAGAAGGTGGTGAGAGTCTCCCGATGAATGTCGTTTATGGCCTGTCTGTACACTGTCCGATCCAGTAGCTGTCTGTTTGTTTTGTCTAGGATCTCGTCCACCCTAGCAGAAACTGCTTCCTGAGCAGTTTTTTATGCTCCTTAACAGGCAGCATAAGGGCCTCATCGGGTAGGTGTTGTATCGGTGACATCATAAGACATCCTGTCGCGGTCCTAAATGCAGGGTTTTGGCAGGTTTGAAGGTTCGTGCACTGCGAATCACTGGTTCTAGGTGACCAGACAGGCGCAGCATAGTTTAGAACCGATCGGCCTATTGCTTTAAAAGTACCAGCGAGCTTTGCAGTGGTTGACACAAGCGGAGACGCTCTACGGGTGCAAACTTTGCCGGACTGTGCATCTGTTTTTACTGCAGACGCAGTTGCCGTTTGTCATGCCATAAACATGTCCGTAAAACCCTCATATACACCGACAGCAAATGAGTTATCAAAGCAGTTCTCAACTCTCTATCCAATTCATACACCTCATTGGCAAGGAGACTTCCCTACGACTAATTTGGATACCAAGCCATATAAGAATTCACAGGAACGAGATGGCAGACAGTGCGGCCAAACAAGCCGCCTCAGCACCGATAACAATGGATCCCACTTGCGAAAAGAGAGATATTGTGTCAACAACTAAATGATATCTCAACACCAGAACCAAGCTGGAGTGGCTAAACTACACCCACCACCACTACACTATCATAAACCGAGAGCATACACTTCTCCCGGCTACATCTTGGCCACACTATTGAGACACATCAACACATCCTGACTGGGGAGCCACCTCCAGTCTGCGCACACTGCAGAGAAGCTCTCTCTTTAATCCATATATTCCAGGATTGCCCCGCTTCCCTAGTCGCCAGATATCATTACCTGAGGAAGAACTGGATTAAATTGTTAAAAAACCCCACAACCGATAATATCATCGCTATAAACAACTTTATAAAACACATCCGAGCCCGAATTTGAATTAGTACATATTTAATTTTTAATGCATATATAAGTATATAAGTACATATAATACATTTCATTTTATTTCTACACAAACATTCTAGACTTACTGTTTTTAAATATTTTTGTAGAGCTGATAGCCCTGACAGCTAGTGCTCATTTTCAATATTAATGTAATTAATTTAGTTTCATTTGTTAATAAATAAATAATAATAATAATAATTCCATGATACTCCAATCATTAGTTCGTGAGTTATTGTGCTAAGACTGAATGATGCTTTGCTGATTTCAAACGTGGTCGTAGATACATCGATGATGCAAAAATCCACAAAATCATTTTGAATGATCGAAAAGTGAAGTTGCGAGAGTTAGCTGACATCTTAAACATCTCAAAGAACATGTTGGCTTTATATTACATGAGTAATATACATGCCTATGACAAAGCTCTGTTCAAAGTGGGTGCGGCGTTTGCTCACTGTTGATAAAAAATAAGAACATGTTGATGATTCTGAGCAGTGGCAAAACTACATGAATTGAACTTCGAATTGTGGCTCCCAGCGACTACTGGCTGTTCGCAGGCCTTAAAATGCTTGCCGGTAAGAAATTGCGCTCGAATGAAGAGGTTGTCGCTGAAACTGAGGTCTTTCTTGATGAAAATTTCGTTGATGAATAAGCTAATTTTGAACAAGAAAAAACGCGTTTTCTTTTCCAGACCCGGGACTTTTCAGTCCATGTGTTACATATATGCATATGTATATTCAAGTTAATTTTTATTAAATTTTTTATACAATTTTTACGAGTTAAGAACAAAAACTGACATGACAGCAAATAAAGGGATATTTTCTATTAGTGTGCAGCGTTTGATGAATTGTTTTCAATGCGTATGTGGGAGACGTCCATTTTAAAGTCCTGTAACTCCTTTGCTTAAAAGTGGATACACTTTTTATCGCACGAACACTGCACAGTGGTCCGACCAGAAGGCGTTGGCGGACAAAATTCAAAAACTCATTTAATTAAGCTGAAAATATATATTTAGGGGTTTTAAGAATCAGTGATGACGAATCTGACCTTAGTTTTAGCAAATTTGAAATTTATTGAATACTATAAACACATTTTTACTTCCGTAATTAGCTGTTGAGTTCATTTTTACATTTTTCACGACCCTAAAGAGTACCACGTGGAGGTTTACGGTAAGGTTATTCTCTCCTAATTTTTTTTTGTTTGTTTTTAGACTTTTTTTAATTTTTAATTTTTTTTTATTTTTAATTTTTAAATTTTTTTTTTTGTTTTAGTTTTTAATTTTTTTTTGATATTTAGTTGTTTTTTTGTTTTTCATTTTTAATTTTTTTTTATGATTCAGAATCCTCGGTTTCTGATGAGCTATTTTCTGAGGCTGGATCATTTTGCAAATTTAAAAGCGCAAGAACTTTTTTTGAAAATGAAGAGGATTTAAAGTTGTCGTTTAAGGGAAAATCAATTTTTTCAGCTAACCAAGATGCATTCTCATTTAATACGCGACCCCAGTGTCTGGTAGATCGTTCTAATTTTCTATTAATATCTTTACAAAAATTACTAACAATCTTCAAAACCTGATCTTTCAATTCTTTCACACTATCATCATGGTATTGAAGCGTCTCAAGAACGTAATCTTGTAATTCTAACTTCTTTGACTCAAAACTTTTTTTTTCTGAAGAACGAAAAAAAAATAAATAACTCCTTTTTTCAAAACTATACGTCATTTTGATTTTATTATTACAAGCAATTCTCAGATGTTCGTTAATATTCTAATCGGCTTATGCCCGTTCCTCCAGTGACAGATAAAAATGTTATATTATTTTTTATTGTATATAGTGTTATATATACATATATCATATTAATATTGTAATAATATTAAAAACAATTTTGTTTTTTTTAGTAATTTTTTTTTTTTTAGTTGTCTCTTAATGCTTATGGGGTCTGTGATGTCTTTTTCTGTCTTTTACACAAAATTGCATAAACCATATGTAACGTTTTGCCTGTGGGTAGATGCACAAAAGCTACATTATTTTTAATTTGCGCAACTTTGCGCAACAGGTTTCAGTTTGAGATCATAGCTGAAATACGTGGCTACATCACTCATGTCGATTTCAAGTGGACCGGTGTGGACCACTCGAAAAAATGATCTTTAAAAAAAAAATTTCGAAAAATTTTGAAATTAAAAAAAAAATTGGATTTTGTACCACAACTTAAGAGAATTATTACTGTTTCCGTTAATATATTCAATTATCTTTTGTTTTTTTTCAATATTTGGTTAACAATCAAATGGTAATATTTATTTGCAGACATGAAAATGAAACTCTTGTATGAAGTGCGATTTGCATACAATTTCATGTTTAAAGTCAAAAAACTACGATGAAAAATGTGTTCGATTAAGTAATATTTTCAGGAAATCTGCCTTGAATATTTAAGAAAACATCTGCATTATCAAATTTTTATTTCAAAAATGTTGAAAAATTGAATTTTGTCCGGCCGCCGGACCACTGTGCACTGTGGTGTTTGAAGTAATATACAATTTCATGAAAATTGGACTTCGGAATGACATTTCAAATTATATATTTAGTAAATCTATATAGCATATTTTAATAAACCATTTTGCATTATTTTTACTTCTAGGCCCATTTACGCGTCCTGTAATTACTCTTATGAAAATATACAATCCAACAGATAATATTATACTGTTCAAGATCAAAACGACCGCTCCGAAACGCTATTGTGTGCGTCCGAATTTCGGTTCTCTCGAACCACATATGGAAGCCAGAATTGAAAGTATGTTACTGTGATCTAAATTTGCATTTTTAATAATTAATTAAAAAATGTACTTATATATCAGTTTGCTTACAACCGTTTGTGTATGACCCCAATGACAAAAATAAGCATAAGTTCATGGTGCAGAGTCTGGTGGTGCAGGATCGTTCTGTCGAAGACTTGAACAAATTGGTGAGTATCCAGAGTAAATATTGGAAATAAGTAAAACATGCGAACCAGTTCTTTACAGATAGTACTTAGATAACCATAGATTAAATTTAATTAATATATTTAATTAATTTGTATAGTGGAAAGAATCGGAACCTCAACAGTTGATGGATGTTAAATTGAGATGTGTGTTCGAGATGCCAACTGTAACGTCAGCCGCAGATAGCAGCGGAGGTTCAGGTAGCGCTCAATTGTCCAATATAATGGGAAGACTAATTTAATTAACGCCTTGTATTTTCAATAGGTACTAACGAAATAGTGAAGGAAACCTCAACAAAAGTTGATTCAGAAAATAAAGCAGTTCCATTTCGCGAAGAGAAAGTAAGTTTTACTGAAATAAATCGATTAAATTAGAGGGAAAATTTTATTTTAATGCTAACAGGTTTCAAATGTGCAGCCATCGGAGCAACGTGAGGAATTATTGTCCGATATTAGACGTCTGCGAGAAGACAATGAAAAATTGCAAAGAGAGAAGCGTCATCTTACGGTAAGTCACTTTCTACATGACACTTGACCGATCTGCATAGGTTTTTTATGTAAAACAATTGGTTTTGGTGTATAGAACAAATAGGAATATGTGAGGTGGAATAATGAATTACAATCACAATGCAATTTTTAAGCATACGAGGCGAATTTTCAAATTTTGTGGGCTACATATATTCGATTTTCGACAATTATTTTTTTTATGTTGGTACACTCGTCTCGAAGATATGTTCACGATTTTAGCAATATAGTTTGTTTGTGAGAGGCATAAATAAGGCAGTTGTTTTGCGTTTTCGGCGGTTTTCTGCTATCGACTCTTGACTCTCCTGAACTCTTCCATTGGGACGATTGGGCTTCGGTATAGATGTCATAACCATATACCCATTACTCGTCACCAGTACAGCTATGAATAGAGCAATAGCGCCCTTATGTATCGTTTCTCCTAAACGAAGTGGCGGGTCCCAAACCCAGCTCACAACCAACTATCATGGAATGCTTCGCCTTCTCACGTTAGCTCACTCCCGAGCGGGTCTTCAGAAGCTACCCAGAGGATACGTGGGCTAATCCCGGACGTTGTGAGCTGCTTGAACCATATGCAGAAGAATCGTCTTGGCCACTCCCAAGTGAATGGCGATCAGTAACTTTCCCCACTTGCGTGGACTTCTACATATGGAACCATCCTCCCCGCACAAACTTACACAGTGCATATTACGAAAAAACGTGTTCTGGCTCAAACAACTCAATGACTTAGGGATGGAGTTTGGCCTAAAGCTTGAAGAAAATATAACTGCTACGGGCTGGCAAGATCGCTGTACCCAGCTTTTATCAAACATTAAACTACAAAATTTAAACATGGCAAAACAAAAAGCACTATCAAGCACCACACGAATATATAAAAACTTAGATCACTCAAAAGGAGAATCATACTTTAGAGAAGATATGCGGTTAGCTGACATATCAACAATATTTAAAGTAAGATGTGGTTTGTTAAAACTGAATGCAATAGCTTATGGAAGCGCGGTAAAAAATTGCACACTATGCAACTCAAACTAGGAAGAAGACATGTACCACTTCTTAGGAAGGTGCCCTGTACTGAAGGAAATCAGACAAAGATACTCAAATGCAGAGAAGCTAAACGACGCTGAAGTAATATATATACTAAATGGCCAAAATCGGAGAACACTAACTGGCTTCATATACTCAGCCTGGCACTATAGAGATTTTCTTATAGCAGAGTTCCATTATTAATTAATTTAAGAGCTGTGACAGACAACATCGTTATTGTCACCAACATTTTTATTTATTTCTTATTTACTTTAATATATTAAATGAATTACTGTTAATTAATGTATGAGTATTTCTAAAATGAAAAACCTGCTTCCTTGCATGGGTAAATGATGAATTTTGCAGCTAGTAAATGAGCAATGATTTTCTTTTTCTTTTTATTATTTTATATATTTGAATTGGAAAGGAGTTGGAAAAAATTTGTTGTTAAAAATGTTAAAATATTTATGCACTGTACGAACGTGTTTTCTTATCCGTCCAAACTTTTCGTAACATACTATGTGGGCAAAAAGTAAGGTGAATTTGGTTGTAAAATGAAAAATCTTTATTTATTCTTGTAAATCAATTACATCCCCTTCAAAATAATCCCCTCTCGATGAAACACACTTATGCCAACGGTTTTTCCAATCCCCGAAACATGCCAAATAGTCCATTTCCGGTATAGCCATCACCACCTTCTTCGAGTCAGCTTTTATCTTCTCAATCGACTCGAAACGCGTTCCCGGAGTGGTCTCTTGAGTTTTGGGAATAGCCAGAAGTCATACGGAGCCAAATCAGGCGAATACGGTGGTTGCGGAACGATATGCGTGGAATTTTTGGCGAAATGGTCACGAAGAACGAGTGCAGTGTGAGACGGTGCATTATCGTGATGCACAAACCAAGAGTTGTTGGCCCATAATTCTGGTCTTTTTAGACGAATTGCTTCACGTAAACGACGCATTACGCTCAAATAATATTCCTTATTAACAGTTTGGCCAGGTGGAAGGAATTCATAGTGCACCACACCACGAAAATCGAAAAAAACTTTCATCATGACCTTTATTTTTGAACGACTTTGACGTGCTCTTTTCGGTCTGGCCTCGCCTTTAGCACGATATTCGCTTGATTGGTCGGTTGTTTCAGGGTCGTAAGCATAAATCCAAGTCTCATCTCCCGTAATGATGTTTTTGAGCTTGTCCTGATAGTCTGAAAGCATTGTTTCACACACATCAACGCGACGACTTTTTTCCAAGAAATTGAGAGTTTTCGGTACCAAACGAGATTTGACTTTTCATAGGCCCAAATGGTCTTTCAAAATGGTTTTCACAGATCCATCTGATATGCCGATCATATCAGTAAGGTCTTTAACAGTCAACCGACGATTTTTGAGCACTAACTCCTTCACTTTATTGACGTGTTGGTCATATGTTGACGTCGATGGTCGTCCGGAGCGCTCCAAGTCATCAACACGTTCTCGACCCTCTTTGAAGTCTTTGTACCACTTATAAACACTTTTCTGCGACATGGTCGAATCACCAAATGCCTTCTGCAGCATGCTAAACGTTTCCGCAGCCGAAATTTCATTCCGCAAACAAAATTTGATGGCACTTCTCTGCTCAATCAAATCAGACATTGTAAAAATCGAAAAATGCACTCTTGGTCGTTTGGTAAACACAAGCGTAAATATATTACTGATAATGACATTCACATGAAAGTTGGCCCAGATGTTATTAACAGTGCTGCCAACTCATGAAAACAATAACTAAAGCGAAAGTTTAATCCCGCAAAGTCTGACAAATAAATTCACCTTACTTTTTGCCCACAGATACATCCCGCTGACGTTCAACTTAATAAGTTGCACTTTTATGGCTGAAAAACCTTAAGACGGTGGCTCTACTTATTGTAATAAATGTGTATTAAAATAATATATTATTTGTATAACTTGTCACTATGCTTTGTGCTTGCGGTCATAAAGTTGAACGGGCGCAAACGAAAGATCAGTGCGTCAAGTGCAAAGAGTTCTCTCACTTGGCGTTGACGTTGGTTTGCTACAAGCAGATCTCGACTTTTTGCAAAATTCAAACAAGGTTTTCGTTTGCAACGTGTGTATGGCGGAGCTTGGTGGGGGAAGAGAATTAATGCTAAAAGTGCTATTAAACATACAAATGCTAGTGATAATGCTTTAATAAGCGAGCCAATAAACAAGAAATAGCAAGTATGTATATCTATTGCGAAGGAGAACAAGATAATAGGCAAGGGACGGCAGCTATAGTAATAGTTACGCCTGCGGGGTTGTATGTATTGAAACATTGATTTTTGCAATTCCATAGACATTTTTGTGGGCATACAATTTTATACGAGTTTTATAAAAACAAAACGAGCTGGGCATCACTGGTCCAAAGAAATTTAAGCAAAATTTGACACTTTAAAGACTTAAGGGGGTGGTAGGGTTTAGCGCTAAAAAAAAACACTTTTTTTTTTAATTTTTTACAGAAATATGGCTTAAGATACTTTAATAAAATCAGTTGCATGTTATTGTACATCTTTTCAATAAGTTTTTAAAAGATATTAATAATAAAATATTGACAAATAAGCCCATGACAGAGTTTTTTTGGAGATACATATGTTTTTCGAGAGGTGCTCTGCGGTGCCAATCGGCATTCGTCGTAGAATCATCTGAAACTAAAAAAGTCGAATTTTTCAGTTAAAGTATGACGTAATGTGAACGAAAAAACAGTGGGGGGGAGGTATTTTTGATTTAGAAAACATGTGCCAAATTTGAAAAGAATCGGTTGAATAGTTTCGGAGTTGTGATTGGCACCGACTTTTAAGAAGTCGTTTCGAGAAAAACGCGTTTGAAAAAATGACTGAAAAATTATCGATGCTCCGCATTCGAGGTAGAGTGCCTACAAAGGCTATAACTTTGAGAGTTCTGCTCCAATCCACTTAAAATTTTGACACAACATTCTTGAAATGATTTACTATAAGATGAGTGAAGAAAAAAAATTTCGATTTTGTGACCCCCCCCCCCCCCCCCCCCTTAATAATTAAAAAAATCAAATCAGCTGCTCTGTTGCAGCAACAGCAATATAAAGGTGAAGGAAATATATTAACTGTCATAATTTTAGAATTTTTTCCTAATAGAAAAAACCCCTTATTACAAAACCTTTCATTTAATTACCTCAGTACAACTATTTTGCTTTATTTACACTAAAAAAAATTAGAGACAATGGTTATCTAACATATTTTTAAGATCTTAGATCTACTTTTGTAACCCGTAATCCTGGCATAAGTAACACGTATATTCTTTTACTTTCAGGATGAAATCGTCAAAATTCGGGATTCATATTCGAAACCGATGTACGATCAGGCCTATACACCGATACTGGGCGAGAAACAAATTCCGGTGTTCTATATAGCGTTGTCGATTGTTGCGGCCATTTTTGGTTTTCTGTTTGGCAAATATTTTTGAATGCATTCAACGCAAAGCAAACTTTGAAGTGCGGGAATGTTTATCAACAATAAAAACAAAAAAACAAATTAAAAACCGCAAAAATATGCAACAGATAAACGATGAAAACGAAACTTAAAATACATATTTAAAACCATCAAATTTGATGAAAACAGTAAAAATAAAAGCAACAAATATTAAAAATGAAATGAGCAAATGATTAAAGGTAAACAACGTTAAAGCATTAAAGGATATTGTTGAAAGATTATTTTGAAATGACATACGTAAATGGACATAAGTAGACAAAGGCGTGTAGGAACCCGAGCAAAATCAGTTGATCTAAATAATATTATGATTTACATGCGCGCTAAAAACCAGTAAAATTTACAACATACACATATGCATATAAAAAAAGCATGCAAATGTATGCTACAAAGCTCTATGTAAGGTAGACAAACTAAGGACGCTAACTTAATGAATGTATGCAGGAGGAGTATAGTGTGTGTATGAAAACTTGCAGAATCTACTTTTGGTATGGTCACAACACATCGATTGAGCGCTGGCACGGCATTTATTCATAACTTTACAATGTAGCACGTGAAAAGAATCAAACAATGAACTACGTCAAAAACAAACATGTAACAGACAAAAGAAAATAAAATGAATAATATGAAGAATATACACTATAAAGCATTAGGTTTAAAAATTAATATTTTATTTTACTCTTTTTTTTTTTAATCATGGGCGTACCGTATAGTAGAAATGAAATGCTGTAGCAATGTCTTATATAGCGAGACTATTACTGAATAGAATAAATAAAATACTAACTCGTTTGCCTTTTACATACAAAAATAATTATACGCATATGTATGCGATATTAATCTCTTAAATAAATGTTGATTAATTGAGCGCTTTCCAAGTTAATTCATAATTCATTTAAACTTTCACTGATCGATAACTTAGGTACGTGTGACCCCTTTACCGCTTTTTGTTTACTTTTCTATTTTCTCACTTCTCTAATAAACACATTCACATACAAATTGAGTTCGATTACTGAAATAGGTACCATTTGCCTAACTAGGTATATATTAATAGTTAATTCATGTTGCCAGTTTTTCTAGTCTATGTTTGCATACACATACTACTCCGTAGAATATACGCTTTTGTTTTAATCCGTTTTACTTCGAATTACTTTTTAGCTTTGTTCCAAACTTTATGTTACTATAAGTGTATGTTTTTGTTGAAATGTGTATATTTGTCTCGTACTAATTTCTCAAATTTAAGCAAAGTAATACAACATTTTAATAACAGTATTGGCCAGTTTTTCAATGCAAAATTGTGGTGAATTTTCAAACTGATCGGCACTCTGCAATATTGGATCTTTAAACTGGGTTTAGCTATAAAGTAGGCTTAAACTTACTATACATCTACAACAAGTCAACCAAATACTTTTTTGTTCTAAAGAGTTCTTGATTTCTCTCTTTTCTGTAAAGAAATTCTCAATTTAGTTGCATATAGAATAAAAACTATATACAACCCTTGCTTTCACGTCTACGTCATTGTAGAATTTCAATCTCAAAACCCTACGCAAAAAAAAACCAAACTGAAAAATTAAAAACATCCGAATGAACTACAATAACGCTGAACGCTTAATTTTGCTGTGAGTTTACAGCAACACAAAGATTTAACGTAAAACAAAAACATGCAACTAAATACACCATAAAACATACAAATATGCTTTACCTAAAATGAAAAGTCTTAATTATTACATTATTTAAACACATGAATTAATAAAGTAACTGAAGAAATAATGAAAAAATGACGTATATAAATATAATTAAAAAATATAATGGCAAATGGTTTTCCTTAAATTGTTAATTAAAATGTAAGGGAAATATTATAGAATCTTAAAAAACTAAACCAAAATCGCTTTGTTTTATTACCAGCTATGTCAGCAAACATCAGAAATATAGCAGAGAAGCAAAAACAATAGCTACGGGTGAAAATATATGTAGATACGCGAAAACCCAACTAAAAAAGCTGAAAAATCTACATAACAAAAATATTTCCACTATAATTTAGAAACTATGGTTTAATACAAAAAATATTATCAAGCTGAGATGAGACGTACATATGTACCACATACAGCTGAAACCAATGAAACAAACGAAAAAAGCCGGTTCAAAAACGAAAAATGCAAAAATTACCTTAAATATATTATAATAAATGGAAAATTACATCATGCGAAAGTTTTTTTATTTATGTTGTATAAGTAGATATCCCTCAAACTAAGTGTTCATTTATCATCATATAAGAAAGTACACGATCTCCTTCGGTTTTTTCCAAAGAACTTCTCTTCCTAGATGTTACGGTAGGTAAGGCATATTTCCGCAGACTAGTACTTAAGGGGTAACACCACTGTAGAAATTTCAAAAAATTGTTTTTTTTTTAATATATAAGCTTAAAAAATTCTTTGAACCTTTTAAAATACAGAACAAAAAGTTTTATACGTTACCGAAGTTTATTTCATAAATATTTTAACTTTTAACCAAGCGTTAATAACTGCTACATAACGGCTTCTCCAAATTTCCAAACTTTAAACGCGTTTTTCTCAAAACACGTTTTCTGAAATTGGCACGCAGCATAACTCAAACAATTTTAAATATTTTTAATCAGGTTTTTCACTACGTCTGTATAATAACCTTCTTAAGAGAAGAGCGTAGGGGATTTTCGATAGATTAATTTAAACGATTGTTATAATTATTTAAGTGCCGTTTTTTTAGTCCAAAATAGAGTTTTTTCCTTCAAATGCTTGCTAATTCCACAAAAATAAATATTTTTTAAATCCCCTACGTGTTTCTCTAGCTATTCTTATCTAGATTAAGAAAAAAAATGTTTCTTTGTTCCAGATTAAAATTTGCACCCTCTGTGCTGCGTGCCGCGGAGCTCCTTCAAGAGAAACCACATTACAAAAATGTCTCCAATGCCGCCATTTTGTAAAATTTTTCGATCAAACTTTGTAGTTTTGTATTTTAGTATATAAGTAATAACTTCCCAAATCAGAGTGATTGTTTCCCCTTTCCTTCTATTCAAAAAAATTCTTTAAAAATCGTGTTTATTTTACGCGTGTACAGTGGTGTTACCCCTTAAGCCTATTGTCTTTCCGGATATTGATTTAGGACTTTTTTTGTCGTCGTGTATTCTATCCCTCAAAAATAATTGAAAGTGAGCAACCTGCATTCAGGTATTTCTTAGATGATAGGTAGATGCTGACTGACATCTTCTCGCTGGTTTGGTCTTACAATTAGGCTGTCTATGATTCCAGCAAGAACTGCCCGAGCATAAGCGTGTTATTCTACCCCGCCAGGAGTGTTTGTCGTTTCAGCAGCCTTACCATGCCCATGTGTAACGGTGTAGTGTAAACAGCATCAAATAGCTGAGCAATCTTCGTCGGTCGCATTAATGAAAATGTTGAGCTTTTAGTCGATTTCACAGTCATAAAACAACACGCCAATCTCCTATCAATTATACCGAGCACTAAATTGATTTGCGGAATTAGACGAAGGAGTCTCCGACGCTAGAAGCGTTGACTTTGGCTCAGATCATTTTTTAGCAGTGGCATAAATCCGAGTGAGGGTCACAGCAGCCAATAACACTCACGCTTCGAAACGTTAACGCCTTAACACGGAGGCTTTAAAAGTACACAAATTCGCAGAATATCCAACTGCCCTTCCATAAGGTGTGCAATGATTTGTCCGAAAGTAGAGCAGGTAGGTGGGTGGGGTGGCTGTCGCAATGACACACTTAGACCTGTCGTAGATCCATTGTGGTAGTTTTAGATGCGCTATATCCGTTACATCAGTTAAAAATGCAATACTAAGAGTGCGAAGCCCCTTTCTGGCTAAGCCTTCCCACTCACATAGAAGGTGTCTGACTGAGTTAAGACAGCTAGAGAAACATAGTATGGGAGTCTGACCTTCTGGCGTGGTTGCCTATTAAACAATGACCAGTTCATATCCCTATAATGTTTCTTATAACTTCCCTGTTAAATCTTAACAAGCTTTTTAATCGGCCGCTGTTCCATTTCGGCCATTTCTGTTTGCTTGGTTCGCATGTAGTGAGGTTTTGCAGTTGTAAAGGGTGATTTTTTAGCTATTATATTTTTAAACAGTTGGTTTAAATAGCTGACGCACGTTTCGTGTTTTGTTACACTGTCAAACATCTTCAGTTTGGTCTATAATTTAACCATGAATTGTCTTACAAACGAACAACGCTTGCAAATCATTGAATTTTATTATAGAAATGCGTGTTCTGTTAAGAAAGTTTATCGCGCGCTTCTTCCATTTTATGGTCAGTCTAATCGACCCACTGAAGCGGCTATTCGAGCTTTGTGACTAAATTTAGAACAAAATTTATATTATTGGACATCAAACCACCAACACGCTTACGTAGAGTGCGAACTGAAGAAAATACCGCGGCTGTATCGACCAGTGACCATCAATTATCGATTCGTCGCCGTTCGCAACAATTGGGCCTCTGTTATTCAACAACGTGGAAAATTTTGCGAAAGGATTTAGGTGTGTAGCCTTTCAAAATACAGCTGGTGCAAGAATTGAAGCCGAACGAGCTACAGCAACGCAGAATTTTTGGTGAATGGGCTCTTGGAAAGTTGGCCGAAGATCCACTTTTTTAAAGAAAAATTGTGTTCAGCGACGAAGCTCATTTTTGGATCAATGGGTACGTAAATAAGCAGAATTGTCGATTTTGGAGTGAAGATCAGCCAGAAGAATTGCAACAGCTATCAGAAAAGGTCACAGTTTGGTGCGGCTTATGGGCTGGAGGTAACATTTGACCGTACTTCTTCAAAGATGCTGCGAATCGTAACGTAACTGTGAATGGTGAGCCTAGTTATATAACTAGCAAGCAATTTTAGTTTGTGAAATTATGAATCTACTAGGTTCAGTGGTTTCGTCCTCTTCAGCCTCCTAGTATATATTGCTTCATCGCAAAGAGATGAGGCTTCAGCATTGATGTGTTGCTCAACCCTATTGGCATGCTTGACAGCGCAGAGATTTGTCATTTCATTGACTGTATGCAATTGTAGGTCTCTATGTAGGTCGGCATTCCGTATATGCCAGGAGGCTTTTACGATGTCCCGGATTAGGGTGCGGCCAGAGTGAACGCTGAAAGCCGAGCCGAGATTGTCAGTGCGATAAAGATTGTCAGTGCGATAAAACTGGTTACATACAAGTCAATACAAATAAGCTTGTGTATAACACAGTGAGCGCCGACAAGAGCAGAGAGCAAAGCCGATGAGTGCGAGAAAACAGTTTCAAAGCGTTTTGCTCGCTTTTTTGGATTGTTGATGTTTACTTTTTAGAGTGCAGTTGTGTTTTTAACACACTTTTATTAGGTCGGGTTGTATGTATGTATGTATGTATGTATGTAACGGAATCTGTGAGCTTAATTTTCACTGGCTTCTAAAAATCTGATCGACTTGAAATTTTGCACACCTATCAAGAACCGATGACAATGCAATAATTTGATAAAAGTTTTCCATTATCCTTATTGGGATTGCCAGGATTAATATTTTCTGTTTTTACCTGTGGGCAAAAAGTAAGGTGAATTTGGTTGTAAAATGAAAAATCGTCATTTATTCTTGTAAATCAATTTCATCCCCTTCAAAATAGTGCCCTCTCGATGAAATACACTTATGCCAACGATTTTTCCAATCCCCGAAACATGCCAAATAGTCCATTTCCGGTAGTGGTCTCTTGAGTTTTGGGAATAGCCAGAAGTCACACGGAGCCAAATCAGGCGAATACGGTGGTTGCGGAACGATATGCGTGGAATTTTTGGCGAAATGGTCCCGAAGAACGAGTGCAGTGTGAGACGGTGCATTATCGTGATGCAAAAATCATTATATAAATGATGAAATTCACCAAATTCATTCCTTTTTAGTGTAATTGGATGTTTTCCAAACTCTTTTGTGTTAATAATTGCTTTAATCACACTAGGAGAAGCAAAATACTCGTCATCAGATGAATCCATTACCGTGTGCAGCAATTTTATAAACACAAATGAACAACAAAATTAAATGACATAAGAGCAAAACACATGGAATAAACAGAATTTCAGCGCTGATTCTCGCATTCACTGTGTTATATACAAATTTTCTTCTCGCATGAAAATAAGCGTCAATAAGCTCGGCTCGGCTCGGCTCGGCATCAGCGTTCACTCTGGCCGCACCCTTACCTTGTTTTGAAAACGTTGAATGATTTCTACATTACTTTTTGCGGTGCATCCCCACAATTGAGCTCCATAATTCCACACTGGCCTAAGTATTTGTTTGTAAATTAACAATTTATTTTCAATGCGTAGTTTAGACGTTCTGCCGATAAGCCAGTACAAGTTTCTATATTTTAAATTGAGTTCAGCGACTTTGGTTTTGATATGTTCCTTCCCCCTGAGCTTAGTGTCTACTTTGCTGTACAAGCATAGGGAACGTTTGCGGAAAATATTTGAATGGAGTTTGTTGATAACTTTTTTGTTTGTAAAGTTTACGTGTATCGATTTAGTGTCGTTAAGTTTAATATTCCACAAACTAGTCCAGTTGGTTATTACAGTGATCGATTCCTGTAGCTTCGCGCTACAGTGAAATGATATCCAACTTTTTTTTGCCCGAAATGCAAGAGCTTGACTTGCATGTCATGTGGTTTTAGCAAGACGGTGCCACATGCCACACAGCACGCGTAACAATGGACTTGTTGAGAGGTGATTTCGGTGAACATCTTATTTCACGTTCGGGTCCTGTCAATTGGCCACCCAGTTCGTGCGATATAACGCCTTTAGATTATTTTTTGTGGGGCTATGTAAAAGCTCATGACTATTCAGACAAGCCTGCTTCAATTAAGGCATTGGAAGACAATATTAAAGCATTTATATGTGAGATACCGGCCGGAACATTGGAAAGAGTATGCCAAAATTGGACTAAGCGGATGGACCATTTGAAGCGCAGTCGCGGTCTACTATCGATTTAAATAAAAATTTCATGCATTTTTCTGAATTTGACATGTGTTTTTTTGAAAAACTTTCCTATAGCTCTTTATTAATCTTGTTGATGGTTTCCCTATCTATAAGTATCTGGATACCGAACATGGAACATTCGAAGCTAAGCAACTAATTCCATACTTGCAAGCACACAACCGTACTGTTCCGATGGATGACTGGAGCATCATCAAAGCGGAGGCTCCGCAAAAGAACAGTTTGTCCTTCCTTCTCCAAATATCGGAGGAGAGCATCGAGCAACTGGGAAAAGTGTACAACAAACTTCGGTTTGGCGTCAGGAAAACGCAACGCCGACGCCAACGAGTTGCTCACGACGCCGCATCTACCAAAAACGATAGCGCTACCGAGCAGCACCCGGAAGTGCAGCTTGGCAACGCCGTCAAATTGTGAAACGACCAGCAGCATGGGTCTCAGGGTTGTCCAAATATACCTGCAGCACTCGCGAACTGCAACGGACAACCTAACCGTTCTCCTGGCGGAGGAGGACGTCGACATCGCATTAATCCAGGAACCCCGAGGTGAAGGGGTTTTCTGGAAACAACCATAACCTTTTCTACAAACGGACTGAAAGTAACCCCAGATCTTGTATTGTAGCTAAGAAACATTTGAGCATATTTTTAATCCCATCGTATTGTTCACAGGATGGCTGTGGAGTTAGAAGCCGCTGACGGTGTCAGCATCATACTGGCTTCCATCTACATGGCACATGATCGGCCAGCACCACCCGAGGAGGCTCATCGGCTTGTGCCTGAAGCTAGAAATATGAACCTGCTACTCGGGAGCCCTGCCAACGCAAGGCACTCTCTATGGGGCAGCTCGGAGACGAACGAACGAGGTGAGTCTTTTTACGACTTTATTTTTAATACTAACCTGACGGTATGCAGCAGAGGTAACACCCACACTTTCACCTTTCCTAGTACGGAGTACTTTAGGGGATGGGCGGAAGTGATTGATGTTACTTTATTGTCCGAAAACAGTTCGGCAAGGGTAAACAAACCTTGAGAGTAGGGTTACAACATTGGAGAAGACATTCAGTAGGGCCTACAAGACGTCGTGTCCAATTAAATATAGAAAAAAACATATCCTCCCTGGTGGAGCAATGAGCTCTCGAAATTAAGGGATGAAGCCAGATCAAATTTTAATCTTTAATTGGCAACAGTACAGAGATAGTCGGAGACAGTACAAAAAGGCAATTAAGGCCGCCAAGAAGGAGAGCTGGAGAGATTTTTGTTCTTCGATCGAACCTACCAGAGCTTCTACGAGGCTCAGCCGTATTTTGTCCAAAGATCATTCAATGGGTTCTTGGGTCAAGAAGCCAGATGGTACTTGGACTTCTACGGCAGAAGAGTCTCTAGAACTTCTCCTAAATACTCATTTTCCGGGATGTAGCGCTCATGATAGCGATGTTGGGAGAATTCGGTGGAGCCACAATGACCCACAGCATCTTGCGGATGTAATAGGCACAAAAGAGAAGGTTGCATGGGGAATCAAATCGTTTTCACCTTTCAAATCTCCAGGCCCTGACGGGATTTTTCCTAAGTTGTTACAGGAAACTCTTGATAATATTCTGCCATGGCTAATGAAAATATTCGAAGCGTGTCTAAACCTAGGTTATACTCCAAATAGCTGGAAACCTGTTAGAGTCATTTTCATACCAAGGGTAGGCAGAAGGGGACATGAATCAGTGAAGGACTTCAGGCCAATTAGTCTGTCGTCCTTCCTTTTAAAAACAATTGAACGGCTTTTAGACATACACATTAGAAGCTCGCTGGAAAGCTCTAGTATATCAATTGCCCAACTTGCTTACCTCAAAGGCAAATCGACGGAGACAGCGCTTCACGAGGTAATCCGAACAATAGAGGGGTCTCTAGCAAGCAAACAGTACACCATGCCAGCTTTTCTTGACATAGAAGGCGCATTTAATAAAAAAATTGGAAAATTGTATCAGCAATTGGATCATCTCTATGCTAGAAACCAGGATAATTAGAGCTAATATGGGTAATATCAACATAATAAAAAGAGTCCATAGGGGCACTCCACAGGGGTTATCTCCACTCCTCTGGTTATGTGTTATTAGTAAAATCTTAATAAAAATTAATGGAGGTGGGGTAAAAGTGGTCGCGTACGCTGATGATGTGGTGTTAATGGCATCACGACTGTGTCCCAATACGATCAGTGGGATCATTCAAAGGTAGCTAAGCGGGCTTAACTCTTGGGCTATAGGCTGTGGCCTAATTTTAAATGCGCGTAAAACAGAACTCAAGCTATTTACGACCAGATATAAAGTACCAATTTTTACTCTACCAAACATTAACGGACAAACCCTCTCACTTTCACCCAGTGCAAAGTACTTAGGAGTAATTCTGGACTCCAAACTTAGCTGGAAATTAAACATTGAAAAACGGGTAAAGAAAGCAGGAATTGCTTTATATGCCTGTAAACGTATGCTAGGAAGAAGATGGGGTATTCAACCCAAGTATATATTATGGTTGTATAAGGCGGTTATGCAACCAATTTTAACGTATGGCTCGGTAGCTTGGTGGAAAGCTCAAGAGAGAGATTACAACATCAAACTACTTAGCAGAATACAAAGATCAACCTGTGCAATAACAGTCGGTGCAATAGCACCATGTCCTAGGGAGGCCCTGAACGCTCTGACAACCGTTATTCCGGTAGATCTACATATCAAGAAGATGGCAACAATGAGTGCATTTAGGTTATATGAAACGGGTCGCTCGAAGGAAAAAGCTTATGGCCATGCCAGTCTATTACTGCTTCAAACCCAGTATACCTCGAAGAGGACTGACTACATCGTCCCGACGGTAACATTCAGTAGATATTTTGTCACTCTCTTTCCATCTCGGAAAGAATGGAATAAGGGATTTTCACTAAACAAGTTCGACACTACAGTCTATACAGAAGGCAGTGAAATAGATTTTGGTGTTGGAGATGGTATATATTCTCATAGACTTAAAATTGAAAGATCCGTGCGTCTCCCTAGTGCTTGCAGTGTCTTTCAGGCGGAAGTACTGGCAATTAGGGAAGCTTGCAGGCTACTAATCGCAAATCCCTCTTTTAAGGACAATATCGCTATTCTTTCGGATAGCCAAGCTGCAATCCAGGTACTGGGTTCAGCTACAACAACCTCTAAAGTGGTGGAACAAAGCAGGACTAGCCTTACTACCTTGAGCGAAAACCATAAAGTTACCTTAATTTGGGTCGCGGGATATAGGAGCATCGAAGGTAATGAAAAAGCGGATGAACTGGTAAGAAGGGGATCTGCCATGAATAACGCTCTTGCAGAATCGGTATTCACACCACTAGGTGCAGTCAAGAGAGCAAGTTCTCTAAAATACCTCCGAATCGCAGATTGTAGATGAAGAGACCAGACGAAATGCAAAATTAGCAGAACGTTATGGCCCACCTACAACCTTAAGCAATTGTCAACATTGATAAACATAAAACAACGGGACGCCTGGAGACTAACTGCAGTCATAACTGGCTTTTGGTCTGTGGGAGAACAAGCAGCCAAAATCGGCATCCCTCACAACACATACTGTCACAGTTGTAAACAACCGGAGAAAAAGGAAACACTCTTCCATTTCTTCTGCGAATGCCCTTCCCTATGAAAGGACAGTATGTTAACCCTGGGTATGTATGAGGACAGTATGTTAACCCCGCTGTTCGAGAGTCTGGAACAGCTGTCTGGCTTAGATGTCAACAACCTAATAAGGTTCCTGAACGGCACAGACTGGATATAGTCATGCTGTAAATAACTGGTAAACAAGTTGGTAACGAGGATGTGCCAACAAAATTTTGCGGAAGCGCTAGTTGGATTCTGAAAAAATCACCACTTAAACCAACCAACGACCACGAGCATGGCATTCGGGTACACTTCGCAGTGCCACTTTCGTTACCTCAGCTTCAACCCATTTCCGTTGGGCCTTGGGATGGTTTTCATTCAAAACTCCTTTGATAATGCGGTCTTTCACAACCTTCGGAAAGGATTTTTTGGGCGTCATGCCTATGGCTTTGTACCTTTTTGCGTTTGGCTAAGTTTCTTCCAAAAACCGTTGTCTTTTTGGAGCAGACTGCACTGTGTTAAAATCGGGGTTGAAGTCAGCTCTCGCTCTTTCAATCACTGCCTTCAGCTCCTGTGTGAGTTCATGTTCTTTCGGCTGTGTTTGATTCACCCTTGCAGCGTTTCTGCGATCCTGGTAGCCCGCTTTCGCTTGGACCTGTATAAAGTACTGCTATTGGTGTAGTTAGTGGGCTGGTTTTCATTCCGGCTGTCACTATTTGTTTTGTACGACTTGATTAAGTCCATATGTGGAGTTTTCTTTGAGGTCGGTGCAACTGTTGCTGAACAGATTGTTTCTGTCGGTCTGTTAGGAGGAGAACCTAACCTTTGCTCGACGCACCTCCATTACTGTTACATTGCTTGCATTGCTCAGTGTTTGTTTATACACGTCATTCTCTTTTCTCTGTCGAAACGAACAGGAATATGAGGAGATACATTCATACATCGTCTTCATACCGATTGTGGGTTACATTGTGCTGCGCAACATATCTGGGATACTGCGCACTCGCTACTCCACTTTCTTTGCATGGTTTGGTCGCATATCATTAGAGTTGTTCATTTGTCAGTACCATATTTGGTTGGCGGCTGATCGTCATGGTGTGCTGGTGCTCTTACCTGGCTTTCCGACGCTCAACATGATTATCACTTCCTTCATATTCGTATGCGCATCGCACGAAGTGCATCGCATAACACAAACGCTGTTGCCATATGCAGTGCCCAATGACTGGAAGTTGGTCATGCGCAATTTCGTGATATTTTTGATTATTTTGATTCCGGTGGGCCATATGGATGGCATGTTTTGAACATCTCCCACAAAGTTGTACTAAACGAACTTGAAATATAATATAAGGGAACAAATAAAAATAATTAGAAGTAATATTAATTTTAAATATAACTATCAATACTAAGCTACTAAGAACAATTGAACCTGGTGGCGCATACAGAAAGTATGACCTACGATTCTTTGAGTAAAGTTTCTAGTATTGACCCAATTTAACGATTTAAGCACAAAACGCGTACAATTGTTAATGTTTATATACGAAGTAAATATGACACACACATGTACACATACTAATAAATACGCACGCGCCAAGCTTAATGCTCTGTACGAAACTTGTTTCTTATGCTAATTTATCTTTGTAAGTTTAGTTTAAGTCAAACTTAATTTTTTTTGTTAGAAAGTAAAGTAATTGAAAAGAAAACGAAATATGTCTGCATAAATAAAACGATATTATATAATAAATGCTCATTATGTAAATGAGTACTTACAGGAATAGGCAATTGAATAGCTGACATACATTTTTGATTATGAACAATAAATAATTATACTGAACAGAATTGATTGATTTTATACATTAATTTTTAATTTATTGTCGACCGCTCTTTTAAATATTCGTTAAGGAACTACCGTATGTAGGTTTCATCTCATTAGTTATCACTGTTCGTTGTTGTTGTAGCAGTTTGCAAATCTCTGACCTAACGGTAGGTCCAGGAAACATGTTGTTTCAGTGCGTTTTTCATTTTAAATCCAACAAATTGTCTAACGACTATTGTTAAAATTTTAAAACAACTTATCAAGACTAACAGTGTGATTACTCGAGGCATAGTCCCAACAAGGAGAAAATCCCCAACTCCTTTAACTTGATCCTAACTCTAAATCTGCAACCGGATCTGAACTTTTGCTACTGCTAAGATGCTAAAGTTTGCTAAAATGCTAAAGCTAGAACTAAAACTTTATTGGAATATGTGGTGATTCTGTCCATCATGCCGCTAAAAAGTGCCTAACCTAAATTTTAGTTTTTTTTTGGTTGTATTTGTTGTTGTAGCAGTAACTTTGCCCTGTCAGTATAGTGTAATCACCGGTCGTCTTCGACTAGCTCATCTAACGGTAGGCCCAGAAAACTAGCTGTTTCGACAGGTTGGGTCCAGAGGGAGAGGGGCGAAAAGGTGGTTAGTGTCGTGCAGGGTGCCTTCACATGCTGGACTTCTATATAGTATGTCGGGGTCGATTCTGGATAAGTAGGAGTTTAACCTGCTACAGTAGGTTAGGTTAGGTTATGGTGGTAGTCGGTCCGTATGACCAACTCACTTAGACCTCACAGGTCTGTTGTGATACCACTGTGCGATACGGGAACCTTGTTTATTTACTTTCATGAAACCATTTGGTGGCTCTTATGAAGCGCGGGATTGGTCTAGTCCCTGCGCCATATAGTTCTGTAAGAGAATTGAAAAAGTGTTTACCTAGACAACCTGCTCTGATTTTAGCTAAGGCTGGACAATTGCAAAGGAAGTGCTCTACTGTTTCTTCCTCCTCCTCATCTCTACAGCTTCTACAATATTCATGGGAGAATACTCCTAGTCTCAAGGAATGCCTTCCGAATAACCAGTGGCCTTCGATATATCTTCTCTTGAGAGGCTAAGCAATTCCTTTGTTCTTTTCTTGTTTATTTGCGGCCATAGTAGCCTGGCTGTTACGCATGTATCTTCATCTTCCCATGACCTATTGGCTTCTTGGGTAATGTTGTTTTTTATTATTAATTTACTCGTAGGTAAAGGTATTCCAATGGAACTTTTTGAAGAGCAGTACCTTTTCTGGCTAGCTCATCCGCTCTACAGTTTCCCTCAATATCTCTGTGTCTCGGAACCCAAATAAGGCTGACCTTGAATACGGCGCTAATATCATTTAGGGCTGCTCGACATTCTTGTGTAACCTTTGATTTTAGTATAGCCGCATTCATTGATTTAATGGCCGCTTGGCTATCCGAGAATATATTTATAGTCGTTTTTGTTACGGCATGCATATTTAGGTATGTAGCCACTTCTTTTATGGCTAGAACCTCTGCTTGATAGACGCTGCAGTAGTCGGGTAGTCGAACGGATAGGCTTTCGAAAATACTCCATAGCCAACTTTATCTTCTAGCTTGGAACCATCTGCATACAAATTTAATTCCCTCCTTCTCCATGGCCTTGATGTCTGCCACTCCCTTCCTCACGGTATACTTGTCTTGAAAAGACTTGATTTACAAACGCAACAAAGCGTATCACAAATGGAAGAGTTTCAGAATTTCGGAAATACTCAGAAACCCAGATATCTCAAAATTCGACTCATGTTTTCAAATCTTGCCGTTCTTTACACCTAGTCCCGATGAAATACAGTTGTTTGGTGACTGAACGTCAATACTTTGTGTTCTCTGTCCGTCTTTGGAATAACTTAAACCAAAAAATTAAACGTATAAAAGAGAGCTCGCGCTTCAAACATAAATTGTTTCGTTACCTTGCCGAATATTGCTGAATATATGCATTCAAAATATTTCTCATTAATTCAATCTATTCCAATTAATCTCTACTCTTATAATACGTTCACATATAAGTAGATGATTTACTTTTTCGTGCCTAACTCCCAATCCGCAATTAATAAGCGAGATTTCCCATACGAAAATTCTCTAGCAAAATCTGAGATTATAAAATAATCCTACATAATAACCATACTTTTTGACATACAACCCTGTGTTATCGATAATTACTATTACGAATGTAAAGTTAATCATCAAATTAAAAACTAAATGAAATGGACGTCAGTAAAGAAAACACTCTGTAAACATAATTCTAATAAAATTTGTATTAAATATTTTTAATTATGAATTCTTTTCACACAAAAAAACGGTAATTAATGCATATGTGAACGCACTTTTACTTTCTTTTTTAATACCTTCTCCAACTTCAACGTCTACGGCTATAATTTTATTTTTGATTTTATTGATAATCCTTTTACTACGATTTTATTATGTATAGTAAACTATTCTTAAAGACAATCATTGTAAAAATAATCCATTGTTATTTGTTTGATTTTAATAATAAATAAATGTCTTTTAAGAGGAGCTTTTTCATGCCAGAAATACACTCGGAGGTTCGTCATTGCCTGCCGAGAGGCCACCGCTATTAGAAACAACTTTTTCTATCATTTTGCTGTTTAATACATGGAGATCCTCATCTACGTACTCCCGAATGTTAGTCACGTACCAATGCATTCGCAGAGAACGAGTAGTGCATGTGCATTGCAGTCTGCAATGAAATGTGTGAAAGAGTAAACGGAAAGTAATAAAATGATTTAATAAAGCAAGCAAGTTGTGTTGCCATTAATGTGATATTTTTATTTTACAATCCAGTGATCGAACTCAGAGGTATTATTTTGAGATATTTTATTAAAAAAAAAATGACAAATTTAAAATACGATGGCAACCCTTTCAGCTGAATTTTGTTGATAAGGCTTTAAATTCTAAGTAGAGGTGAAATTAATTCTGACCAAAAATGTTTTAAAACGATTGCAAAGCGCTATATTCGCAGTTAATACACAATTCCAGTGGGAAGGTAGCATTACAACGATTTTCGAGTAATCACGCGAGTCACGTGCCTATGAACCGAAATACGTAGGAAAAGGTTGGTATGGAGTTTTTTGGTTTTATCTAATGGCAACAAGACCGGATAGCACGCAATCAATTCGTAAAATTATGTGCGATCACTTTTTGTTTATTTATATTAATAAGTCGTACAAATATGTGAATATATACACTTGAGTCAGCGTGTGACGTTTTCCGTGGAGTGGAGCATACAGTAGTTTTTGTATGCATCAACATTGTGACGGGGCACAAAGCTTAAAACAATTCTACGTCTATATTAAATAATTTCTTTGTTTTAACTGCTTGTAGAACTAGTGGGGCGTTAAATTATTCAAGATGTCGCCAAAAACAGAACTGGAACCTTGTATACCGCTGCCAATTGAGGAGCGGACACTGGTTGAAATAACACAGAAGGCGAAAGATTGGGCAATTATGCATGGTGCTGCTATGCGCTCCAAAATCAACTTCAGTCCAGATTCACTAAATGTAATGTACATTCATTGTAATATTAGCTACTTATGGATTTTATTATTATTTGTTCGTTGATTTGAGTACTTATAGCCTGTCTAAATTTTGCTATTTATTAAACCCATTTTATACATACATATGTATATAGCACTTTATTATATATTTTAATCATTTTTGAATACCAGTTTGCTCCATTTATTTTGATGCCATCGTCCTTCCCGCGCAAAGAGTTCGAAAAAGCCAGGAATTTGCAAACCATTATTAATCAATTGATGCACAATGTGGCACACGATGAGGAATTTCTCACTACAACTCTTGCAGAAACTATAAAAGTGGATGAATTCACATCTAACTTATTTAATGTGTACAAAAAAGTGCTCGCCAATGGCTTTGGACAGGTATGCCCAAATTAATACATATTTAATTTGTTTTTATTATAAAAAAATCCTAAAATTCATCAAAATTTAATGATTAAAAATTTATATCTCTGTGAACGGAGTACATACATATGTACATGCAAAAATATATACTTTACAACTTTTCTTGACTGTGTTAAAGAACAAATCTTACATCGTCATAGCTCGGCTGAACTACTTCTTACTATAAAAAACATTCTCATAATAAAATACCTATATAATATATATATACCTATATATGTGTATATATATATACCTATATACAATATATATATATACATATATTAAAAAAGTGTCTTGCATTGCACCAAAAATACATATTTCATTTCGTTGTAGTTAGATTTGTATGCATATAACTTTTTATTGCGAGCCGATAAACTTGCTGTTAGTTGCCTCAATTGTGTAAAATTGTGTAAATAAAATGCTTTTTAATGGCAATAAAATTACTATGTGAATATCAAAAATTCACTTTCTTTAGATGCAAAAAAAAAACATAAATGTTACGAAAAGATTTCCCTTATTTAGCTACAGACAATCCATACCAGCATTTTTAATGTTTTGGATATCCTAAAGTTGCATATACAGAAGAATAGATCGTTATATTACTTTTAATTTCATTGTTCATTAAAATAAGAGGAAATTATCATATGTTGCTGAGCTTGAGTATATCAAGTAATTGCGTAATCTGAGCAATGTCAGCATTTGGTTTTTTGCTGCCGGTTAGCTGCTTAAATTGTTCAAAAGCTCAAAAATTTCGAACAAACATTTGAGCAATGAACGAAATTCGAGCGAATATGGAACTACTAGTATTGCTATATATATCTAGAGCTCTAATCTAAACAAAGATAATCTATTGTCGACACACTAATGCTTCTCAAATCAAAACATTTATCAGCTGCTCATTTTAAAGAAATTTATAATGTTTAAAAATTGAAAGTTGTCGACATACTATATATAAATCTTGATATACTCAATTAGCTTGTGGCCGTCATAAACTCATTAATCTAAAAAACCACGACTGAGTAAAATTGTTGCTAATATTTTAAAAGTTTTTTCCTTTATGTTTTTGTATGCATTTTTTCACTGTAATAAATTATATACTCACTCATGCCAAATTCTCATTTACTGTTATTAAATTTATGCTATTACTTTACATTTTTCGCTATGCCTCCCACATAGTAGTAGTTAGTTAAGAAAAATCGATCATTATAAGTATATTCCAAAAATCCATACATAGAGAAAACCATATTTAAAGCTTTCAATTTATATTCCTCCTTAAGTAAAAAAGGTGCATTGTCTTCTAATGACATACTGTTAAAAGGAATCGATATGAATATTTTACACAACATAAAATAAGAGTTGTCGGTCATTTCTGCATAGTATCTCAAATTTGGTTTTATTAATATACAGGGTGAACGATATGAAGTGTTACAAACTTCGCACTGCTTGTATATGTAAAACAGCTCATGACATCAACGTCAAAAATTTCTAATGACAGTTCAATATATTGTTTATAAACCATCAAAAGCATTTGCGTCTCAGTTTTGTTGAATTTTTTCCTGTGATGGGATTCAATCGTAATAATGTGATTGCGTTATATTTGGCTGGAAAATCACAACCAGTCATTGTTCGTGAGCTCAGTCATCTCAAAGTGAATAAAATGTTTGTGTATCGCACTATAAAACGTTACAATGATACTGGTAGCAATGCAAAACGCTATGGAGGTGGACCAAAAAGAAACGCAACAATGCCAGAAATGGTTCGGAAAGTGAAGGCTCGACTTGAGTGAAATCCACATCGAAGTGGAAGAAAAATGGCCAAAGAACTGAAAATATCGCAATTCGCAAGCATATTGAAAAATGAGTTCAATGTCAAGGCTTCAAATTCCAAAAAGCACACGATCTTTCACCCCAGCAAAAAAACAAATCGGTGCGAAAGAGCAAAGGAGTTGCGCTTGCACGAACGTGGTGAATTTCCTAACATTGTGTTTTCTGATGAAAAAAATGTCCCAATTGAGCAGTTCATAAACACTCAAAACGATCGTGTTTACTTTACCGAACGCTCATACGAGAATTTGAGCCTACGTTTGGCTACTCGAAGCAATTTCCCATCGCAAGTAATGGTTTGGGCCGCAGTGACCGCTGATGGACGCTCTCTAATCGTTTTTATCGAGCCTGGTGTCAAAGTGAATGCGATTTATTATCGGGAAAATGTTTTAGAAGCTGCTTTAGAGCCGTGGACACGCAAACATTTCGGTCGTAGACCATGGACGTTCCAACAGGGCTCCGCACCGTCTCGTAAAGCTCGTGTGAACCATGGTTAAAAAATCATGTTTCACGCTTCATTTCGTCCACACAATGGCTTTCGAATTCGCCAGACGCAAATCCGATGGACTATTCCATCTGGTCCATTTTGGAGAGCAAGGTGAGGACTAAAAAATATGCCAGTATGGATGCACTAAAAAAAGCATCATACGAGAATGGGCCAAAATACCTCAAGATAACATTCGCGCAGCATGCAACTCATTTTTTGACCGTTTGAAGGCTATGGTCATATCGAGCTAAAGTGAATATATGTTAAAATTGTAAACATTTTTAAACAATTTTGTCTTTGAAATCAATAAAAACTAATTTCACACAAAAAAGTTATGGTGTTTTGAATAGGTAACACTTCATATCGTTCACCCTGTATTATATTTTCAGTAATTGAGCCCTATGTATATATAACATACATAAATTAATACATATATAAATATATATTTTAGTTTATTCCACTTTTTTGTCTGACAGTTTCTAATTTTTATTATTTCCTCATATGTTCATGTGAATACACAAAACATGCACCCGCATTCGCTATCGAAAATGAATCTATCGCAATTAAAACTATAAAAAAATGGTGAAAATCATTGTCAAAATGAACAAAAACAAAATTACCCAAAAATATACAATTTACATCAATATAAAGCGAATTTCGTTGGGCGTAATGCGCAGTGATTTGATGTTGGAGACGAAATGTACAGAATTGCTAGAGAAACATACCCCCTGTGCCTACTGTTGCTGGAAACAAGTTGAAATTAACACAATAGCTTCCGGTTTTGGCCATTTAGGACCAGCAAGCAAAACCATACAAAGGTGCAAATTTAATTATTAATGCCATATTTTAACATTAGCAATATATAGTGTGTAGCCAAACGAATTGTTGAGTTTGCATTGTTTTAATTCAAAATAATAGTTAGAGCATAAGATGGAGATTGGATTACAAAAAACTTAAGTTCATGCATAGTTTTTTTTTTATTTAAAGAACAAATTGTTTAGTTTTTATGAGTTTGTTTTTTTTCTCTGAAATGAGAAAAATAAATATGTATGTATTTGTATATGCCTTTTTAGTGACTTTTTATTTTAAGTAGTTTTTTTTTCTGTAAGTTATTTTGCCTTTTAATTGCAATGTTTTCTCGCTAAGCATGTTGCCTGCCTTTAAATTTATTGTGAAAAAGAAAAACAAAAAGCGAAATAACTGTATATTGGTTTATTAAAATGGAAATGGAATATTAATAAAGTAGCGCATATTGCTTTTATAGACTGAAGTTGGCCTCCTTGTTCTAATTAAATTTTTTCCCCAACTCATTTACCATTCCGAAATATTCATTAACTTCGGATGAAGAATCATTTAAATTCAATTTTGTTTAAAGATTTGTATTGAAGTTAAAGTTTAGCTCGGCAGCTTTTTGATACCAGTCTGAGTCATATATATTAAAAAAATCGACCAGAGCACACTAAATTAATTTATACACTTGTCTTGTAGAGGCCGAGGTAATAATATAAATACTAAACAAGTATTTCAAAAGTTATATAATATCAACTGATTAGTTTGTAGGTAGTTGCTGAAAGCTATGTGAAACATAGGAAACTTAGTAACAGTTTTTCGGTGTAAGTTTAACTCTGCTATCTAGCTAAACTAAAATTAAGCGTCCAATTTTTAAGGGCTAAACTCAGTAAAAAGTAATAGCACTGAAAAACTGGACCTAGAGTGAAAAATATAATTTTATAGGTATTACCTCGGCTTTTCATCTGCGCGGATAATAATAAAGCTTGACTTGCCAGAGCCTTATTTGCACTTTTATGAAGTATTCTGAAACCTAACTTGAAATATGCTATGCATGCACATGTAACTACCAGGTTGTTCAATAAGATTTGCGGTTCGATTAGAAAAACACAATTGTATGGTATGGTTTGAGTATGGTTTGAAATACACTTTATTATTCAGTATAGTCCTTCTGAACATCAATACACTGGTTCCAACGAGATTCAAATTTGTGAACAGCATCCCTGAAGTGAGAATTTGGAAGGGCTGTTGTTGTTGTAGCAGTATACTTTGCCCTGTCAGTGTAGTAGAAATCACCGGTCCTCTTCATCTAGCGCAGTTAATGGTAGGCCCAGGAAACTTGCTGTTTCGACAGGTTGGGTTCAGAGGGAGAGGGGTCTTAGATGAGTGGGTGTGATGGGCATGTGTCGTACGGGGTGCCTTCACATGTTGGACATATGTTTAGTATGTCGGGGTTATATACATATATATATATATATAATTGGCGCGTACACCCTTGGTGTTGTTCCACAAATGTTCCACAGTTTCAAGCTGACTCCGAACGGCAGATATTTTTTATGAGGAGCTTTTTCATGGCAGAAATACACTCGAAGGTTTGCCATTGCCTGCCGAGGGGCGACCGCTATTAGAAAAAACTTTTTCTTAATTTCTTGATCTTTCACCGAGATTCGAACCGACGTTCTCTCTCTGAATTCCGAATGGTAGTCACGCACCAACCCATTCTGCTACGGCTGCCGCCATCCTAAAACCCAATACTCTTTCAGTCCAATACGATATCCTGTATATTCCTACGATTTCTGGTGTTGTTGCTGTTTTTGGACGTGCTTGACGTGGATCATCTTCAACGCTTGTACGACCACGTTTAAATTCAACAACCCATCTTTCTACTGTACCAACAGTAGCTTTCAAAAATTCGTTAATAAATTTCTTTTGCTTCAAACCTCCCAAAAATAAAAATTCAATCACTGCACGATACTTGATTTTTTCTGTTGTAGACGTCGATACTAAATGTCAGATGTCGATACTAAATGGCAGTAAACAAAAAATGAATTGGCGGATTGAAATGAAACGTCACATACGTTCATATGAAGAGTGTACCAACAGAACAAAAAATTTATTGAACAACCAGTATTCCCCAAAAACGCATTTATGTAAACGTATAAAAACACAATACCGTCTTTCTACTGGTGAAGGATTTCAAATAATTTAATAAATTAATACATATGCAATTTCGACTGCAAGAAAAATTTTTTATACAACAATCTTACGAAAAGCGTTGGTTACTTGTCGACGACATTTTCTTGGTATGGGGAATGGTGCTGCCATAAAACTCATATAAGTATGTAATCCATCGCATTGGGCGATGCAGACCGTACATTTGGAATACTAGCGGAATGGCAGTCCTCGAATAAGTTTGATTAAGATTGTGCTTCATTGAATATAGCTTTACTGCAAGTATTTAAAAAAAATTAACTATTAAAAATTAGACGTATGTACATTTCTGATTTTTATTATTATTATTATTATTTGTTTTTTTTTGTTATTCATATTTAACTATTCCTTACTTTTGCAACTGTTTTTTACTTTGCTATTTATTTTTCTTTTCTTTTCTTAGTGTTGGCATTTGTTTGGCACACAGTTTGGCCGGGGTTTTTTCTAAACATTTTCAAGATCCTCAAATAGTCACTGAGACCCAGTTGAATCTGCTTCGACTCAATTCCACATTCAAGCGCATTACAATTAAATGCACTAAATGTATTTTTAAAGACCCTTCGCGCTGCGATCTCTTCTTTTTTTCACTCTATTTATACTCCTTAATTGCAATAGTCAAGTCACTATGTTGTAGAGCAAGAAGTGTAGAGATGATTGATTAAACCAATGATACTATTTCAGTTTATGTACAGTTTTTTATCGTTTATTTTAAATCAATACTATTTTATGTGTACATATGTATGTATGTTTTGTTGCGTTTAACATTATTTTGTAGTTTATTAATATATCTCAATAGTTGAAGTTGAATAACTCATTTACAGTGGCAGCTAAATCGTTCATTTTGTCAAATCAGTCAATCAACACAGTCATCGCAACCACATTCAGTACGGAAGTGGTTAGAGCCATCATTACCCTAATTTGTTCCCTATTTTCTTTTATAAACAACATTTTTTTTGATGATGTAAATGTTTGTATGTGTATCAATTTTCAGGCTTTGTCGCTCGGTTTATTACGTTCCGACTATTTGGCTCACATGTTAGAAGACAATTCAATAAAACAAGTTGAAATCAACACGATTGCCTCTAGTTTCGGTGGTATCTCCACACAAATGATGCCTCTGCAGAGGTATTTTGGTTTTTTGCAACATGAAACTATCTTTTTTTCTTTCATTTCGTTCTTTCTACTCTATGTATATATAAAATTTTTGTGTTATAAATGAAACAATATCATAAGATCCCTAGTTTTACAGCAAGAGCACTGCAATTTATAATTTTTTTATGTGAATGTATGTATGTATATGAACTTGAAAAAAAAAAACGCTTGCATCCTTTTTTACATATTTTAAATTATTGTTTATCTATTATATGTGACTAATTTTTCTATTTACTTATCAAAATTTGTTTAGCCTCGTATGCACGGTTTCATTTAAATTGTAATTTTAGTTATGCTCTCTTTATTTATTAAGTAAAATATTTTCGGTTTAATATATTACTTTCTTAGTAATCATATGTATATATGAAATAGAAATATCATGTAGATGTTTGAAGTTAGCTTAAGTTAGCTTGTACGTAACTGTTGATAGCTTATAATCTTATTTATATGCTTATGTGTGTTGTATACACAACTGAAATTTTCTTCGCTTTACTGTCAGTTCCGTTAATCTAATATATATATATAATTTGTATAATGCAGCTTTGTGTTGCGGGAACTGGGCTATGCAGACAAATTAAAAAATGTAAGTGCAAACAAATAAAGCCGTTTTTAAGTTAAATTATTTTAATACATACATTCATCACATTTTTTAGATGCCCGAAAATAATGCCTTGTCTGGCATTTGTGGTGGCATGATTAAGGCCTGGGAATTGTATGAAAAACCAAAAGCAGTTATTCTTTTTATCATTGAAGATGTTACCTATAATATTTGTGATCAGGTATGCGTGCAATATTGAAACACCAACTATATTAAAGGTAGACTAATTTTCGTTCTGATTTTTTATAGCGTTTCCACGAGTTCTATATACGTGAAGAATACCCACATATCAAAGTGTTGCGCCGCACCTTAACAGACGTATTCAAAGAGGGTAAATTGGGACCGAACAAAGAATTGTTCCTGTAAGTTATTTTATACTTCCGTATTAATACTAAATGCTATTAGCTTACTACATACGGCGGCCGCCGTAGCCGAATGGGTTGGTGCGAGACTACCATTCGTAATTCACAGAGAGAACGTCGGTTCGAATCTCGGTGAAACACCAAAATGACGAAAAGGTTTTTTCCAATAGCAGTCGCCCCTCGGCAGGCAATGGCAAACCTCCGAGTGTATTTCTGCCATGAAAAAGCTCATAAAAATATCTGCCGTTCGGAGTGGGCTTAAAACTGTAGGTACCTCCATTTATGGAACAACATCAAGACGCACACCACAAATAGGAGGAGGAGCTCGGCCAAACACCCAAAAAGGGTGTATTAAGGGGGTCTTCTGGTCTCGAGGCCCTGAAATGAAGGGTTTTTTTGGGGATTGATTGTGACAAATCCTGTGAATATTTAAAAAAAAATTTTTTTTTATTTTAAAGGTACATGTCTTGGCTTTTAAAAAATGGTTTTGACTTTGAAAAAAATTAACACCCGCGACCTTGAAATGGCGCTGAAGACGTCCACCTCCAAACGAAACAGGTCTCCATTTTGGTCACGGTTTTTCCACCTGGGTAATCAGAAAGCAAAAATTAGAAAAATTGTCTTCAGAGTTGCCCTGGTTAAGTTTTCCCGGGACAGATTTTTTTTTTTAAATTTTTTTCAAAAGTTATGCAACAATTTGCAAAAAAAAATTTTTTTTGCTCATTTTTTGAACTTTAAAAGGTTATAAAAATGGAATGAAAAAAAATTTCAAAAATCGTACACGGGGAAACTTAGCGGTAAGTTTTCCGAACCTTTTAAGACCAAAACCATTGAAATCGGAGTATAACTACTATGAAAAGTGTGACCAAAATGCTTAAAAAACACGATTTTCGGGGAAACGCGTTTAAAGATAAAGTTTATGATAAAACGGCCGGAGGAGGGTACACTTCGGTGCCCAGAAAAATGTGAAAAAATGCGATTTTCAAAAAATCCTTTCTGTGGCGTATTCTCGCATACACATACAACAAAATTATGCAAAAAAAAAAAAAATCGATTTTTTTTTCGCTGGAGACCAGAAGACCCCCTTAAGGGGATACAGAGTCAGTAGCAAATGGTCTATCAGAGCTAGAGCAGTATGTGTAAGTGCAGATCGTGAACGTCTTTTTTAGAGTCCAACATGGTAGCTCTTGAGTTAAACAATTTTAGCTACTTCTATACTTTTTAAGTATTTTGCTTTTGTAAAATCTCCCCAAACTCTAATGAGATCTTTAAAATAACAGTGAAATGAGTTTCAGCTGATGTGTCACGGTACCAAGACTTAAGACGGTTACCGAATTATAATGTTAACATTATACTTAATCAGAATTTTTAGTACAAAAAAAGTGCGGACTATCCATTGCCCTTAAGGAGAACATTGAACAAGTCATTCGTGAGATCGAGCCATTAACCGTGACCAAGGTCTTGGGTTAACAGGATGAGCTACTGTATTTCGGCGATGAAATTAGTATAGTTATATTTATTTGATTTAGAATACGCCGTTTTGTTCGATAACTTTTGCCCATTTTGAAAGTGATTGAAGAGTTCCTCGTGCATAAAAAAATAATAAATTTTTAACTGCTATGTAACTTTGTATAATTCGTGCCTATATTTGCAAAGGAGAATTATTGTTTTTTTTACATTGTGAGTCAGAATAGAGCGAGAAATCTCTTTACCCTTTGAATATTTTATAATTCATCTTGATGCTTACACCACACCTGTGTACCAAATAATAGGAGGGCGTTGTAACTATCCTACATCATCCTACAATAAAAACTAAAGTGGTGCACAAGTCGACATATATGTGCTTTCAAGTCATTTGCTAAATTCACACAACAATGCAGTGTTTTGTTCTCAACTAACAGTAACAGGCAATAGCAGCTAGAGAGAAAACCAAATCATGCTTTTGTATGACTTGTTTCTCTCTCAGCATTATCACAACACACATATTTCGGCAAGATAGCAAGAAAAGCAATGACACTGAAAGGCAATGAAAAACAATTCAATTCAAACAAGTGAATTGTGTCAAATGTGGATTATTTACTTACATGAATTCCTGATATTTTAAAATCAAATAGGCAGTTAATGTTTGGTATGATAGTTTTGTAGAATAAAAATTAAATTCTGATTAATATTTGAATGTAACTTACACTTTGCCTGCAAATATTCTTCTGCGCACTTTATTGGATTTTAAATTTACTAAAAGCTGTCTTATTTCATAACTTCAATAGCTTTAAAAATTATTCATCGAAAGTTTACCGTTATTTATTAACATTCTCCCCTTAATAGGCAAAAGTGCGCGGGGAACGAAGAAATGTGTATGTTTGCAATTTTCATACATCTCGAAGGTGTGCTAATACACACTACGTACATACATACATATGACACCAATTCACACATTGTACTTGATGTCTTTCGGCAAAGCTTGTATGAGAATGTTTTTCTACCATTGCCATGCAAGCATATAAGCAGCGTCGTGCAATTCGTGCACTGTCGATAGAGCCGAAGTAGTATTGCTTGTTGAAGACAGTTTTTCTTCGTTGCTGTTCAAGTTGTGTGCCTACATTGCTTTTTGTCTTCACACCAGTGTCACATGCAATGTGTCACTTGTTGCTTTGTAATAAGCAAGTCATTTGTGCACCACTTTAATAAAAACTATATAACTCAAAGTGCCAAATTTTGTACAAAATTCACAAAAATAATGACATCAAAATGTTTAACTATTAATCAGAATCTTTAGAAAACTTCAAGCCAAAAACTTTTATAGCCCATATTTGAAAGGCTTTTACATGGAAAAAATGCTTGACACTTTAGCATACATACATATAATATATATAATTGCAAAAAGGAAAAATACTTGAATGCTCATAAAAACCGTCACTATTCTGAAATGCGCACAAATAATAATGATGTAATTACATATTTCCTAAATAAAAGTTGCCACGCGTTGTTTCATAACTATTTATCATCGAATTTCTTCATTAATTTCATTTGTGTACTCTTTTGCAGTGGCGAACACGAAGTGGCTGTTATTTATTTCCGTGCTGGCTACGAACCTGCCCACTATCCCTCCCAAGATGAATGGGATGCACGATATATGATGGAGTGTTCACGTGCGATTAAATGTCCTTCCATACACTATCATTTGGCCGGTACCAAAAAAGTACAACAAGCGCTTGCACTGCCAGCCATGTTGGAGCGGTTTATAAGCGATCCCGAGAAGGTAGGGCAATTAAAATGATTCCGTACAGATAACTTGGTGCCCAATCAATTTGTGAAAATATAAAAACGTTTTTTTTTTTTTTCAGATAAAAGCAGTAGGCCAAATTTTTACGGGCCTCTATTCGCTCGACGACTCTGAAGCTGGTAATGCCTCATACGAAATGGCACTGAAGGAACCAGAACGATTCGTGTTGAAGCCACAACGCGAAGGTGGTGGCAATAATGTATACGGCAGTGACATTCCAGATGCCCTTAGGGTAAGTTAAGACACTTGAAAGCGAATATCTCTTTGTAGCTCCTAAAAGCTGACTACTCAACGGCCTCATACATACTCGTATATTGTACAAAAACTCTTCGTTTGCTGGAATACTGTCATAATTGCTTTTCTCAAGGTTCCTTGCTCTTGTTTTAATTTTTGAGTTTTATGTACGATTTTGAATTAGATTTGGTTTGTCGTTTTGTTGTCAGTGGTTGCTTTAACATTTATTTGTTCTTCATTGTTTTTTAGCCTCTTATTCTTCTTTATAGAAAATGAGTCGTGTTGAACGCGCAGCTTGGATTCTTATGGATCTAATCCAACCACCAATTTCCAAGGGTTACATGATACGTCCAGAAGGTAAATCTCCACCGGAAGTGGTAGATCTTGTCTCCGAATTGGGCATTTTCGGCGTAATAATAGGTGATGTGGACAATATAGTTTGTAATTATCAAGCTGGTCATATGCTGCGCACGAAACTTTCTACTGCGAACGAAGGCGGTGTTGCAGCCGGGCTCGGCGCCCTGGACAGTCCCTATCTGCTGGATTAGCGTTTTAACCATTAGTTACTTAATATTTTAACCATCATGTAAAATGCTATTAAATAAAAAAACCGAAAACGCCATTTTTTAATACAAACCATATTTTAATATATATGTATTTGCATTGAGTAGAACATGTCATAGAAATAATCAAAAATATATAAACATCGCCATTTAGAATCATTAAGGAAACAATTAAAACACAGCAAAAATTTTGACCTCAGGACAGTACTACACATCTTAACATACAAATACACTTCATCTTCGAGGGCCTTTTAGGAGTATCAGGCAGGCGTGGGCAGGCATGGGCAACTAGAAATAATAAGCTATCGATCGTTTACTTCTACTACTACTTCTGCTGGTCTGGACAGGCCATTTGATATAAGAATTGTATCATCGTTCGGGTTGGGCGTCCCGTCATACGATCTTTCAGCAAATACGGTACGGTACCAAATTTTGTCAGCATACCAACGCCTCGTATATCTAAATGGGCCCAGTCAACACAAGGAACAAATTGCTGTACGGAGCGAAAATGTAAAACTCAAAAAATTAATCACTAGTATTTATTTTCTTTTCGAGAAAAATTCTGGTGCTTACATGCAGAATTGCAGCCGCTAGGCAAGATGAAGCTGGCCCCTTACCGTTATTACTGATGTCATAACTAACATGATCTATGAAAAATAATAGAAAATTGATGAGTGTGTCCACATCTGCATGAATATTCTGTCAATACTTACTTGTGACCAAGTATTTGTAGTAGTTCCAAAGTGGTAAACGCCACATGCGATCGCCTGTAAGAGAGCCAGCCTTTTGAAATTGTTTCCAAATGTAGTGAGAGTTTGAAAAAATGCCTGTTGCGCCACCGCCTAAAGCTTTTTTAACGCCTCTACCAAGAGTAGCTACATCGACAACTAGTCGTGGCTTATATGTGGTTTGTGCATAGATCAAAGGATCAGCCATCACGACAACACCAGCTTTATCCGTGTCCTTTGAATAATAAGGTAAGTAAAAGGTTACTCTTGTTATTCGTTATGTGTCAAGACCATGATGCTTACTCTTATTGCCAATGATTTGCCATTGAGCAACGTAACTACGTCACCTGGTTTGCAGGCCATACCCGAAGGCATATTCTCGCAAAGAGGTATAACAGCAGAAATGTTGATAGGTAGCGACAGAGCAGCGGCGGCGCGGATGGAAGCAACCACAACGGCCGCACCTGCCATGGCCCCACGATACTCATCCATACCTTGGCATTTACGTAAGCAGATACCGCCACTGAAATGTAAATATTATAAGTATATTAATAATATAATATGTAATATTCAGTTTTCCTAGTAAGGGTTTTAGTTTTTGTAGATTTTATATAGTTTAAATTTATTTCTTTGTTATATTATTTTATTTCACTTAATTTTCTTTTATTTTTTTCATAGCTCACCTATTAAAGGTCATACCCTTGCCCAATAACAATATTGGTTTTTCCTCTGGAGCTGTGCCGCAATAACTGATCTCTAGCAACACAGGCGGCTCACATGAACCCTTTGCTATCATTAGAAATGAATTGAGATGTTGTTGTTCTATCCATTCCATTGTTCGAATCTCTACTGTTACACCACAAGGGCACAACGCATCCACAGTCGCTTGTGCGAAGGTGGTGGGTGTCATTTGATTAGCGGGAGCGTCACTTAGACGCCGTGCAAGATTTTGCGCTTCGGCCTTAAAGAGACCACGCGTCCAAGCGTCTATGTCAGGTGAGTCGTACAACTCCAGTTTTGGGATTCCTGTTCGGTCTTTTTTCCTTTTATTATCCTGATAGCGCCATATCGCTAAAGCACTACCTTCAGCAGCCTGTTCGGGATACTCCATCGAATCAACGAAGACCTCTGAACATCCTTGCATCTGTAGGCTACGGGCACCAACACCAGCTGCTACTCGAACGTTTTCCTAAGTTGTGGTAAATTTGTATACACATGAAAATAAATATTGAGTGCACGCAACTAGTCTAGCATTTGTTGTATCAAAGAAAACTTTTAAAAGTTAATTTAGTATATAATTGATGTGTTATCGAACTGTATTCTGTAATAAACCTAATTAATAAATGATTCAAGTTTTAATTAATTCGTAAGAAAATTAGAAAATCAAACAGTTTTATTTTAAACCCCTTCACTACAAATATGGCTACAATATTACCAATTTTTTTACGAATGAAAAGATTTTTTTGTCAAATAAATTTTTTTCAATGAAAACATATCTATAAAATTTTATGTGTCACAATTGCTAAAATATGTTCCATGAAAAATTTCGGTCCAGTTTACATGCTATCCCGACTTACCATGCCCTCGTCCAACATTTCCAGCTCATTGAAGCCAGCGCCTTCACGCCCAACGCCAACCACTGCTATGGACCGAAACTCCTGATCAATATTATTGAACACTTTGCCCTTTCCTAATGTTCCACTCAGGTTCGTCCTACGATCATAATCATGAATAGATAAGAGGCCAACTTAGCAGTGATAAGTATATTAAATAGTACATATGTATATCGATACTACTTACTCTTTGATTAATTCAGACACTTTTCCTTGTACACGATCATCGAATTTCTCTCCACTCGATGTTAGCTTGGGTTCCTTCTCGCCCTCCTTCTGATATAATCCCACCACAAGACCTTTCTGGAATATGCCACAAATAGATTTTAAAAATATTTTCAAGTACAATGGCCTCTATCCGATTCAGGTGAGAATGTTTTAAATGTTTGGCGCTTACCGTCACACGCGAATCATCGGCATAACACCTTCGATAGACTTGTTGGAATTTTTTCACATTTCGAGATCTCAGCAGAGATTTCGTTAGCCAATTGGTTATGCGTAGCGTGATCATAGTTAGCAAATAGTTTTGTTGATTTAATTTTAATTATTTCCTTTTACGCAAATTTTTGTATATAAAAAGGTTTTAAGCTTTAAAATTTTCAATAAAAAATAAAAATGAATTTTGAATTTGACGGAATATTTTTCACAGCTTGTTACAGTTCGTTGGAGTATCTACAGATAAAGTGCAAATTTGGCGTACTTGGGAGACAAGGTGCAATTTTTATTTTTATAGTGTCAAAATGCTCTCGATTTATTGTAGTTAATAACAAATATATTCCGAAATTGCATACATAATATAAAGTATAATAAAGGGTCTTTCAAAAGTGATGCCTTATGTGAATAGACGGTACCTTATTTTATGTCATCTTTGACTTTGTCAAATAGTTAGATGTACAACTTTACACGATAGAATGCATTAAAATTATTGAAACTTATTATGAAAATAGTCGATCTTTAAGAATAACATATCAAAAAATTCGTTATTTGTTGGGTTGAAATAATCATCCGAATGAAAAAACGAAAAAGAAACTGGTTCTGTCGAGCAAAGAAAAAGGACGTTCTGTTGAGAATTTTGCTGCTGTAGCGCAAAATGTTGCTGAACAACTTTGAACAATTCGGCATTCATGAATCGACTGGCAGATTTTACCTGCAGACGTGCTCATGGTACACATTTAAATGATGTAATTTTTCACATTTTGAATAAAAGTAGTGGAACCTGAAATAAACTAAATGTTTACATGTTTTATTTTAAACCAACATCTAGGCGCGTCTTGTGAAAGATCTTTATAGGCGAATTTATCATTTAAACTTTCGACTGGTGAAAAAGAACTAGGTAATTTTTGAAGAAATATATTAGAATTTAGATATTTTTAGAACTACCAAAAGTTGATATTATTGAGACTGGCGTGGTGATTAGACAACGAGGTTTAACATTTCTGTACTAAAAGTGGGAAAAAAGTTATTCTGACGTTGGTAGGTTCCAGGACAGAACTTTTCAAGATAAAACTCAGGAATATTTTTATATTGATTACCCTAAATATAGCCTTTCAAGGAAATTTCGTTTATTACGAAATAAATATTTTACAAAGATTTAATATGTGAATTATTCAATTTAATGAGTTATCATCAAAAATAAACTACAACTATGTAACTTAACTCTTTTAGGAAAATTGTAATTCTTCGAACACATTAAGGAATAAATATTTTACAAAGATTTAATATGTGAATTATTCAATTTAATGAGTTATCATCAAAAATAAACTACAACTATGTAACTTAACTCTTTTAGGAAAATTGTAATTCTTCGAACATATTTAAAAATAAGCGGACTTTCCGAAATATAATGAATTTGTATAGTATAGATAGATAATTGGCGATTACAGCCTTTTTGGGTGTTTGGCCGAACTCCTCCTCCACACATACGTACGTTATTGTTGAATATCGAAATAAGATGTTTTCACGTTGAATAAATCTGAAGATTGAGATATTTAATTTACATCGAACTGTTAATGAACAGTTCTTACTCTAAACCATAAATTAAATTTATTATTCTAAATAATAATTCTATTAGCTTTTTTTGGAATATTTAATTAAAAGATGTTTAATTTAATATCTTCTATATTAAAAACTATTTTTTAAACATTTATATCTAAACTATTCTTCAGATACCTAAAGATGGATAGAACTCGCTTGATCTTGGTATGCTACATGTATTATAGATATTTATTTATGCATATGTGAAGAAGATGAGTAGATTGTTGCAGAATTTGTAGCCCAAGCTACTCGTTCAATTTGTAGTGTCCATCTTGAGGTTGTCCCACAAATGATTGCACTTCAAATTAACATGCCGAGGGTATACTCAACACAACATGCTTCAGCAACATCACAGAGCCGGGATAATAGAATATCTTTGCCTCATTATATATAAGATTTGATACAAAAACTAACAAGGTATCCGTACACATAATATGCACAAGTAGCATACATAGTCCTTAAATACTACAAGTTAGCACATATGTATCTTAGTAAAACCATTTTCGGTAGGTTGCATCCATGAGCCCATCGGTAAATTTGTCTATCGGCCCAATTATTATTGGTATTGAACACAAACCCATAGCTGTGGGCACAATTTTTTTAAACACTTTTCTGGCATAAGTTTTGCGAAGTAAATAGCCAGTCAACCATGTTATCCTGTTAAGTAGATGTAATTCATATTTCGAAGACAGTATGCACATGTATACATTCTGCTGTTACATACCTGTTAATTGTTGCGCCAGGAATGATGACTGAGGCGACGATTTGCCAACTGAAAACATCACCAGTAACAATGGCAATTTGTTTAGCGCTCTCTCCCCGTTGATATTCTTTGACGGATTTGTCAATGGCATCAGCGCACACATACGCAGTAGCCAATAAATAGGACGTGCGTACCAAATGACGATGTATAAGTGGTCGGAAAGCTTCGCCCACTTCATTGCAGTAACCTGTACGAAGCAGAAGAGTGCGAATAATTTTTGTAAGAATGTATGGTGGAAGATTTGTTACATACTGAGGTAACACTTTTAAATGTCGTTGGTTGCTAATACCCCTTCTGTATATATGTACATACATGTAGTACTCACCTAAATATCGCAATGGACTGTCTCTAAAAATATCGAATTCTTTACTCATTTTTTTAAATCATTTAAAAAAGTTATGAGCTTAAAGGAGATATATTATATAAGCTTTGAAAATTTGTACTCAAATTATCACTGGCATAAACATTCAAATTGAAATCTCTTGTTACTAATGCCCCTCTCCACCAGCGTGTCACTAATCATTCACTTCTTTTTTATCGTCCCGTAAGTTTTGTTTCTAATTTATTATCAACATTATTTGTTGGCAGCGCTTCGTCTCACACATGGTCTTTCTATTTGCATCAAAACAAAACAATTACGAAAGTATAGAGCAAAACATTTTAAAAAACATTCTAGCCAGATCAGTTTAATATGAAATATTGCAATTTAAGCTGACGTCAGATGTAGGGAGCTAATGGTGCTCACACTCATCAAAGTAAACATACGCCCATATCAGCTGACATGATGAAACAGAGCCCCTTTCCTGAGACTAATATTTAACTTTTTACACCCAACAATGCTTGTAACATCAGACGGACAGAACGAAATTTAGTTTAGTTAATAGTTGTTTAAGGAACAAGGTGTAAAACCCCTATGATAATCAAATTGGCTTGTAGTTGTCTCCTAACAAAGCGTCGTTGCATTTCAATATAAACAGAGTAAAGATGTATCCAAGGCGCATTTATTATAGGTGACAGCAACCACATATAAGTAAAACCCTACATGTATTTGTTGTTGCGTTTGGTCCAAGTATCACGTCAACGTACAATCGCAAATGTAAACATACGAATGTAAACATACCAACACATACAAACAAAGCATATCATTTTGACGTAAGCCATACCTACGGCGAAAAATTCAGCTGGGTGAATGCTGTCACCTATAATAAAACCACCTTGGATGTATCCAAGGCGCATTCATTTAAGGTGGAGGCACTAGACAAGCAAAGTTAAATCAATCGCTTTGTTTCGTTCTGTGCTGAAGAACGAAAGGAAACATATCAGCTGATTTACCGATACCAGCATAGAATGATAGAGAAGAATGCGCCTTCCGAATTCGTCGTGTCGTAAGAGTCCATCAATAAACAAACAAAGGGAAGGGGAATTACTTGTTTGTGAAGTAAAAGTCACCTACTCTGAGCAATGAAAACAATCTACCGATTTCTTTCTCATAGAAACATTATCAGTTTCTTCATAGAAATTGCTTTGGTGGAGTTTTTAATTTCTTTAAGTATTAACGATATGAAGAAAAGACAAGGAGAAGAATAGTTAATTTAATTGCGCAATTGGCAGGTATCCGCATGCGAAATTTGTAATTACATTTTATAATAAGTAATAAAAAGACCAGGTGTTGATGGGCACACGCCTTTTCTGTTATATGAATGTATAATTAATAATACCTAACGAAAATTTGATTAGAATTATGTCTACAATCCTGTTTTCTTTGCTTGCGTCCATTTTATTTAGTTTTTACTTTGACATTTCTCTTTACATTCGTAAAAATAATAACCCATAACACAAAAAAAGTATGGTAATAATAGAGGATTATTTTATAATCTCAGATTTCGGGAGAAACATTTTGTATGGGTCGTCTCGCCGTATTCTCCGCGAGGGTAGGCACCTTGCCGTGGTGCGGGGGCTTAGTCGAATCATTAATCAGGCCTTATCATTGGATGGCAGTGGGTTCGTTTACGTACATTCCAGTAATAAACGTGTTCACTCCATTCCTATGGTTCGGACTGTCTTTTTGAACGATGACCAAGTCTGCCAACCGGAGGAGCAAACCTCTTGAAAAAAAACTCTGGGTTGGAACAAGGTGTAATACGACCCGTGCCGAGGTTCAGCCTGGCTGGGGACCCACCGACGAAGGTTAACCCGACTGCTGCCACAGCTGTGAGAAAGGTAGGGGTCAGACCGCCATTAATAGGAGACAATGGGGGCTTAAGCGATAGGGCTGGTCCGAGTACTGCAGGAGGCAGCGGGGGACGAGGAGGCTTGGAAAAACCGGTCTCCAAGCAAACAACACCAGGAGTTACGGGATGAACTCCGCTTAGGGCGAGCAATCCCCATTTCACCTCAACCTCTTTCAGGGGGCGGGGGTCGGCACCTGCTTCCAGGTTTAACCGGCAGGTTGCCATAGAAGGGCCTAGTACCTCTAGGCGAAGTACTATTGTAGGGCAGGGGGGCAGGCTAAACATGTCCGCCCCGCTAAACAAAGCTACTACGAGAAAAAGGCGGTCAGTAAGGTCTTATTTAAACTAGGAAAAACAGCAACAGAACAGCTAACAGAAGAACAGGCTAAATCGTTGGAATGGGCAAAGGGAGTAATATCCGACTGGGGAAAACCGGCGGGTGCTACTCCTAAAAGGCAACGTTCTGCAGAGAAAGCAGAAGAAAAGGTCGCCAAAAAGCAAAAAAATAGATGCCCACAAATACCCAACGTTCAGTGAGGTCGTAAAAGGCGGCGGTGAGATACTGGCCGTCATTGACAAGGGAGAGGAGAAGGGAGAGGAGAAGGGAAAACACCTAAGGAGAAATGGAGGTGGATTGAGGAGGCTATCGCTGAAGTTTACCTCCAGATCCTAGAGGAACACCCCGGACCGCCTCCCCTTTGCCATGACGCAGGCTGGCATCAAGGTAGAGCACCTGCCCCTTTTCGCAAATGCGATCTTTACTCATCTCGTCTCTTGTAATAAATTACTGTTATTGGCAAAAGTTGGTTTCATTGACGGCATCTGGAGACTTTGTCGGATTGTTACTCAGATTTGGCTACTAAACAAACTAATGAAAATGAAGTGCCCCGTGTTATATTGTGAAAGCTTTAGTGAATATAAAGCCTCAAAATATTTGTGTATGTTTTTATGGGAATAACTACATGACATGAAAGTGTATGTGTCTGTATAATTTCTCGTGTTTGGTAATGTACGGTGCACTAGGCAAGGCTAGTTTAATGAGATGTACGCGCACATAATAATCAGACTTAAGTTAAGCGAGTGAATGCGGAAGGCGCAATCTTGTTTCTATTATTCTTGTATCACCTGTACTGAATTCGCCTTGAGTAGAAATGAATAAAGAAATGCAGCGAATATTTGCTGCAAAATTAGCTGAACAAGCCTAATGCTGAAAACAGTGACGGACGTAAACGCAGTCCCCTGGCAGCTGTTACGATCAAACTAATGAGAATCCCATGTAAATGAAAAATTCCTTCCTTCCGTATCGTAGATTTTATTTCACGATTTTTGAAAAATCCCGTAGAACCTTGTCAGCTGATTGCTCTATCACCACACAGTGTTGCAGTATATTACGAAATCATTTACAAAATAAACTTAGAAAAATTATAATTTTTATTAAAATAACTTAAAAACACTGTTGAATAATGTGAATTATAGATAAATGAACTATTTGCATTTGTTGGTTTTTGTCTTTGGTTTATTAAACAATGAAAAATTGTAACTGATAACGCGGATGTGTAAAAGAGTGTGTAAGCAAAAATATCAATGGCAACATTGTGTAGACACAACCAAACACATACACACACAAACCGATGTATTGTGTAAATATGCAACCAAGGTGGATTTATTTTAGGTGACAGCATTCACCCAGCTGAATTTTTCGCCATAGATATGGCTCACGTCAAAATGATATGCTTTGTTTGTATGTATTGGTATGTTTACATTCGTATTGTATTGTATTTTGACGTGATGCTTGTACCAAAGGCAACAACAAATACATGTAGGGTTTTACTTATATGTGGTTGCTGTCACCTATAATAAATTCGCCTTGTATGTAACTAAAAGAACGCAGTTGTTCCCCACGGGATGAGTTTTGCTCAGTTTTGTGCTCGTTAGGTGCTGCGGTAAGGGGCTACGTACGTCGGTCACTGTTTTCAGCATAATAAACAACAATGCATCGAATGTCAAACGGGCACGAATGAATAAATATAAAGAAAAGTGTGAAATAAGAAAAGCTGGAGGCATCACCAATTGTACATTTTTTAATATCTCGTCTTGTTTTATTTTAACATACAATTTTGCAGTTTTGTTCTAAATAATAACTAGCAGGTATGGTTGCAAAACAAATATAAATAAATTAATCCTTGAGTCGGTGGTAGTATCCAAAGTCCAGCCCATAAATTGAGGAATTGCAGGAAAATGCGAAAATTTTTTTGGCAAATTACGCCTGGATTAGTCACTACTTCAATTTGCTTGTGATATCGAACCTTTAACTGCATCCCATTATATCTGGTTTTAATCGTCTTGGTTGATATGTGAAACAGGGATTAGGCATTTAGAACTTCCTGTTTTGTCACGTTACCTACAGTTGTAGGTGCAATTATAAATGGACGAAAGAAATCGATTTTGGCTTGTAGCAAAACAAGGCTTTTAATTATCGCGATGACTACAGTTTCATTAGTGACGTCATTTGTATGGACATGGGCAGTGCGGGACGTTAAATGGAAAATACATGTTTCGTGTTTCATGTTTCATATTTAGTATTTAATATTTTATTGTTTTATTTACAATGTAGTGACCTGTCGAACATGGCATCCGGCACAACTTTGCAAAAAGCTATCGACTTGGTGACCAAAGCAACGGAAGAAGATCGCAATAAAAATTATGCCGAAGCGTTGCGTCTGTATGAACACGGCGTTGAATATTTTTTACATGCTATTAAGTGTAAGTAAATTGTATATATGTAAACAAGTATGTCTATTGTTTTCTTATTTAGACGAAGCTCAGGGCGAAAAGGCCAAGGATTCAATTCGTGCCAAGTGCTTACAGTATTTAGATCGTGCAGAAAAACTAAAGGAGTATCTTAAGAAAGGTAAAAAGAAGCCTGTGAAGGAGGGCGAATCAACGTCAAAGTAAGAAAGTTCTTTTAAATTCACCCACACTTTCTACCTAAAATTTCTTATATTTCTAGGGACGACAAGGATAAGAAGGACGATAGCGATTCCGATGGTGATGATCCGGAAAAGAAAAAGTTGCAAGCTAAATTGGAAGGCGCTATAGTTATTGAGAAACCACATGTGAAATGGTCCGATGTAGCTGGATTAGATGCCGCGAAAGAGGCACTCAAAGAAGCAGTTATCCTACCAATTAAGTTCCCTCATCTTTTCACTGGCAAACGCATACCATGGAAGGGCATTCTCCTTTTCGGTCCACCTGGTACCGGAAAATCGTATCTTGCTAAAGCTGTCGCTACAGAGGCAAACAATTCAACTTTCTTTTCTGTGTCCAGTTCGGATTTGATGTCGAAATGGTTGGGTGAATCAGAAAAGTTGGTCAAGAATCTCTTTGAGTTGGCGCGCCAACATAAACCGTCAATCATTTTTATTGATGAAATCGATTCTATGTGTTCGGCGCGTTCCGACAATGAAAACGACAGTGTACGTCGCATCAAAACAGAATTTTTGGTGCAAATGCAGGGCGTGGGCAACGATACTGACGGCATTCTGGTGCTTGGGGCCACCAATATACCTTGGGTGTTAGACTCAGCTATACGGCGACGTTTCGAAAAGCGTATCTATATTCCGCTGCCGGAAGCACATGCTCGTTTGGTTATGTTTAAAATACATTTGGGGAATACCTCTCATGTACTAACCGAGACCGATCTAAAAGAGTTGGCATCGAAAACGGACGGGTAAGAAAACTTAATCAATATTGCATTCTATTATCAAACTGAATTGAAAACTTTACAAGCTTTCTGGTGGTAAAATTTACAGATTAAAAATCAATTTTTGTTTTGATTTGGTTGTTGTTGTAGCAGCATAAACATTCCCCATACATGTACGGGAAATGCTGCTGGAGTGACTGTCCTTGGTCGGATATAAGCCCGGGTTGTTCCGGTAACGTAGAACCGACTTGTGGGAGCGATACATTTTTGTGTCGTATGCTTTGGTGCGTTTTCGTGCCTTCATATAATATTCAATCACCTTTAAAAAATATATATATTAAAATATCTGCCGATATACATAATATTATGAGTTTTGGTGTAACTTATTTTAATGTTTTTGGTTGTATTTTACACTTTCTTAATATTTGAATTTCATTCTTCAAAATGTCTGGCCAAAAATATCATAAAAAAACACAGAATTTTTGGCAAAGGGAACAAATTAATTGAATTGAATATCATTTGCAGTTATTCGGGAGCTGATATATCAATAGTTGTACGAGATGCGCTTATGGAGCCTGTACGTAAAGTGCAAACCGCTACACATTTCAAGGCAAGTGCGACCATTGCATTTTGTTTGAGAATTTAATTATATAATTTCAATTTTGTGCGAATTTCTAGCGAGTCACCGGCCCATCACCTACAAATAAAGAAATAATAGTTGATGACTTGCTGGTGCCCTGCTCTCCTGGCGACGAAGGCGCCACTGAAATGTCTTGGATGGATGTGCCTAGCGACAAGCTATTCGAACCTCCAGTTACTATGGTTAATAAAAAATATATATAAAATTAGAAAACAAAACAATTTTTAACTCATTTGTTCTATTTTTAGCGCGACATGCTGAAGTCTTTGTCTCGCACAAAACCCACTGTTAACGAGGATGATCTAGTTAAGCTGCGCAAGTTCACCGAAGACTTCGGGCAAGAGGGATAAATTGAGGACGAGATTCTAAGAATATTTGATTTTATTATATAAATAAGTAAATACCGTACGCGAATTAATAAATTTTTGCCTATTTCATAAAAAAAACCTGTACAATCGGACCCACTCGCTATTTAATTTAAAAAAGAAAATATATGTATGTACATACGATTGCATAGTAAAATTTAATTACACATTTTCGTTTGTCATAAATGTATACAATGCATTTTATATATGAAAAGAAATATCTTTGGCATTATACTCGAATGTAGCAAAGTAAACGAGCCGTACAAAAGATAAGAAATTAAGGTTTGTTTTTAAATGGACACAAGCGAGTAAGAATGTTTGGGTGCAAAATTGGCTGGCTAAAAAAAATGTAACAAAAATATCTTTGTAAAAATATGAAGTTCTCACGCTTTATTTCGAAAATAGTATTTATATATTCTTATTAAAAACAAAAGGAAATGTTTTTTTTTTTTTTTTGAAATTGTACTTTATTTTGACATGGATGGGTTCGTTGGGACTCGCCTTATCAACTTCCTCACTCGCCTTCGTTAGATTCAATTATAAGCATTGGATGATGAATTTCGTAAAAAACAATCATTTCCTGAAAATTTATAAAATTTAAAGTTTTAACTTTTCCTTTACAATTAGGTGTATGCTTACGCGGCACTTTTCCAGATTGAGCGTGCAAATGGCTTGTGTGGTTTCTTTGACGGCGTTAACCTCGCCACTATGAACCAATCGTACATGTGGATAATTGTCGGGGCCAGTTTCAATCGCAAGACGATTGTCACGTACCAGAAAAGCTATTTGAAAGGCATTTTCCACGGTATTCATAAATTTTTTCGGATCGATAATAAGTTGATAATAAGGTATTGGCTCATTGCCATTATTTTTAAACATTTCAACTAATTGTTTATGTACGATATTTAGCTTTTCGGCTCCTTTGTTGTGGCGTTGCAGCTTATCTACACGCTCGGGACGTTTCTCTTCCGCCTGTATAAAGAAGAAATTAAGTTTCTTTGTTAATACATTGAAATTTTGAGAGTTGTAATTTTTCCTGTAACTTGCGCCTTTCTTGAACACCAACCTGTTCTGCTTTTTTGCGTTGCTGTCGCTCCTTTGCGACACGTTCTTTCAGCTCAACCTTATATGACCCAAGCATTGTGGATTTTGCTCGTGCCGTGCGTGCAATGGCGCATGCGACATCCGTGAATGGTTTCCAATCATCATCGCCCTGCCTAGCTACAGTTTGACGCTAGAAGAGAATATTGTGGAACAAATTTGTAATGGGAGTATATTCTTGTCTTACGATTGCATTCTGATAAATTTGCTCGCTGAAAGATCCCATTAGCGAGCTCTGTTGAAAAACCTTGGACATTAGCTCGTGATTCATTTTGAGCAGTTGGACATCACGCGTAACTTCGCTGGTGTGCTCTGCCCGATCGGTAACGTTGCCCTCGCCATGAATGATATCTGACTTTTTTACGACATTGGAAAGTTCATTGAGTGTGTCTTCGACACTTTGTACCGTTAAACGATTTTCTGTGGAAATAAAACATAAGTGAAACGAATTTCAATACAAGGGTGTAAAGGTTATGAAAATTACTATAAACAAGTCTCCTAACGATGTTAGCGCGGAGTTGGTAATGTTTTTTTTTGTTATCAAATAAAACAGGTCTAGTAAATTAAGGAACGATTCATTTATTCATGACAACATGATCAACAGCGCCTGATGGTCAGAATGAAACCTATGCACTTAGGGATACCCATTGCGCTTATCAACAACGGTTTCAACTGCTATCAATACCAAGCACCAAATATTACAGTGCAAAGAATGGGGTTCACAGCCCTAAATAAGGCTAGATAGATAATATATAACAGCCTTTGGGCTGGAAAAATCTATTCCGATTAGTTATTACAGCCTGTTGTGGAAACCGATGTTTCAACTGCGTGAGGCCATCTTCCTATAATCATCTCGATCGATAAGCCTTCCAACTTGGACGATTTCGCAAAATTTACTGAGAATACCTTTGCTTTGCTTCCAAATCCTCCCGGTGCACAATTTGACAGATGTCAATTAGAAAGTAATTATTGCTACAACTGGTTATTTATTATTTTTTTTTTTAAACTTAAATAACAATAGAATTGCTAAATAAACAAAAAGAAGCTTTCAGCTGGCTGGTGAAGAATTCCTGGTTTATATAGGTCGTAGAAGATCAGAGTCCTTCAGAAATTTATAGATTTTCGAAATGTTGGAATCGGAAGGGTTAATTATATTAATAGCGATAGTGTATCATGACCGTCAAAATTCTGCTGTCTTTGTCTATCTATTAGTCCAGGGCAAAAGGCTAACAAGTGCAGGATACTGACTGGAGTATTACAAAATGGACACAGGCTTGGTTGCCTCCCTTGCAGTAGATATGCATTGGTGATTACACTGTGACCAATGCGTAGGCGAGTATATGGCGTAGTATAGTTAGATGGGAGGGATGATAGATAAGTTGGTTTAGTACGATTAGGATTAATCCTGGAGTAATGGTGGCTATAGTGAAACCAGTCAGTTACTAGTTTGGTTTGCCTATGCTGCTTTATAAGTCGATAAACATCATTTTTACATAAAAGATTTGATGTGATCGTAGGAGTAATGCTCATATCCTTGGCAGTATTATCAGCGATTGTATTGCCGTTGATGCATGAATGCCCTGGTACCCACATGATTTTGATATTATGAGGGTGAGAAATCAGGATATTTCTTATGGTTCCAATAATGTGGTTGGAGTTATTATAGTTCTTTATGGCCTGAAAACAGGACATACTGTCTGTGCATATAATATATTTCCCCTTCGATTTTGCCGAATACTGCATGGCGTAGAGAACTGCTGTTGCTTCAGCGGTGAAAATTGAACAAAACGGAAGTAGTAGTCCATACGATATAGGCTCTCCATTCTCTTTCACGACAGCAAATGAAGTGTAATTCGCTTTGGAACCATCGGTGAAGATTAGCTGCCAACTAGTGCTTTAAAGCAAAAGATGAAATTTATAAAAAATGTGCGCAATACTCTGCCGATGTCGTAGTAGATGGCCATGTCTCGTCGATAATAGTCTTAAGGGCAGTCCATTGTCTTTTGCAAAAGAGGCGCATTCGGAAATTGATGAAGCTATCTTAGGAGTCCGTGCACGCACGGCAGCTGGTTATTTAATTCCAGCATTTCTATCTGAAGTTTAGCGGAGATCCAACGTGAGTGATCATCGACACTTTCGAGACGCACAAATGATATCCATTATTTGTCTTAATACAAACGAAGAGCTCCGGCTATATCGTAAGACTTGATACTGGTGCAATTACGTCCTGGATATTGTGTCAGGTTAAACTTAGCGTTCTATTATAATTTCCTACGACTGTTACCCTTCTGTCTACTGTTAGATGACAGCGGCTACAATTGTTAGAACAACAACATGTTAAAGGGCATCTTTAGACTCAGACATAGCAAACACCTGGCCAGTATGCGTGAACAACCCTCTTGCTAAATTATCTGATTACATTCTTTATTAATTACATTTAAGCAGTATACCTCAAACGCCTATTGAATTGAACCAGAGGTCCCTTTCTTGAATTTTGTATTCATTTATTTAATAATCTAAAAATGAAATATTTCTTACAGACTATGAAAAACAGATCAATGCTAAACAAATCAATTAAAGTTACAAAGAAATAATTTTAGAGAAAACTCAGAGACTTGTTTAACAACTAATTAAGTAACACTTTGGAGTAGGACTTTGTGGGAGTAAAATCTAGGGCAATATGATTTGAAAGCATACTAAATTCTCTCTAAGTTCTAGAAATCGGAGTATTAGAAGCAATAATTACTTCTAACTTCGGTCCGGCCGCCGTAGCCGAATGGGTTGGTGCGTGATTACCATTCGGAATTCACAGAGAGGTCGTTGGTTCGAATCTTGGTGAAAGCAAAATTAATAAAAACATTTTTCTAATAGCGGTCGCCCCTCGGCAGGCAATGGCAAACCTCCGAGTGTATTTCTGCCATGAAAAAGCTCCTCATAAAAATATCTGCCATTCGGAGTCGGCTTGAAACTGTAGGTCCCTCCATTTGTCCACAAATAGGAGGAGGAGCTCGGCCAAACACCTAACAGAAGTGTACGCGACAATTATTTATTTTTTTTTTAATTACTTCTAACTATCGCTAACCAGAAAATATCATGATTTCGTAAGCTTCGCTGAGGAATATTGAAATTAATTTTCTCGAGTAACGATCGATTATCAAATCGAAAATGAAGTGAGGGAGAGAACAGTTATTTTCTAGTTATTAAATTAACGAGCAAGCAGCGAACGAAAGAATAATTTCTGGACACGTTCCTGGCTACTAATATGGCAAGCATAATATGGTCTCCAAATAAAGACGGCATATTCCACCTTCGAGCGCACAGGAGAAGTATGGATCAACTAAGTCTGATCTAAGACAACGAATACAGAATATGACTTTGAAATGGTGTAAATTAAATGTCTGTGAGAAGAGAATTTAAAGTCAAATTCCACACCAAGATCAATCATGTCACTTACATTGGATAATCTAGAACCATAGGTATAAGAAAGCAAGATTTATAATAAGAAACATAAAAACACTTGCTTATACAGGGTGGCTGATGAAAGCCGCTACCAAAAAAAAATTGAATAACTTTTTTTCTTTTTAAGTTATCTGTTCCATTTTTGTTTTAATTTGCAGACTGATCTTTAAAATTTATTAAAATGGATAACTGGGACACGCAAACAAGAATTTGGATAGTCCGCCGCTATCACGCACTGGAGTCCGTAGTTTTGGTACAAAGAGAGTACAGGCGGATGTTTGGCGGCGATCCTCCGAGCAGATGGACCATAATGAGACTGGTGAATAATTTTGCTGAGCAAGGAACAGTCGCAAGAAGGCCTTATCATCGAAACCCACCAGTTCGGACGGAGGAAACGATCGCTGCTGTAGCTGCAGCTATACAAAGCAATCCAAGGGTTTCAACAAGAAGCTTATCTGCTCAATTTGGTGTCAGCCGACAGTCTTTGCAAACAATAATGCACAAAGATTTAGACTTATTTCCCTACAAAATTCAAATGGTTAACAAACTGAATGCAGCAGACTTGCCGATTCGCTTGGAATTTTGCCAGAAGATCCTGCAAATGGTGGAAGAAGACCAAAACATGTTAAACTGCCTTTTCATGTCTGATATGGGACATTTCGATTTAAACGGCAATGTGAACAAACAAAATTGTCGAATATGGAGTACTTCTAACCCACAGATACTCCACGAGACGGAATTGCATCCTCTTCGCGTGACAGTGTGGTGTGCGGTTTCTTCACGCTGTATTGTCGGGCCTTATTTTTTTGAAGAAAATGGTCACACCGTTATGGTTACTGGAGACCGTTATTTGAAAATGCTGAAAGAATTTTTCTATCCAGAACTACGCCGAAAGATAATTCCTTTCAACTCTGTGTGGTTTCAACAAGATGGGGCAACGTCTCACATAGCCCAGAGTGTTATGACAGAGTTGCGACGAAAATTTCCCAATAAACTGATTTCAAGAAACTCCGAATTTCGTTGGCCCCCCAGGTCGCCTGACCTTACTGCACCTGACTTTTTCTTGTGGGGTTTATGTAAACAAGAAGTTTATAAAACAAAGCCAACAAATTTGGATGAACTAAAACAATCCATTCGGGCAACAATTGCGGCTATTCCTGTCGCAACTCTCAAAGCAGCAATGAACAACTTTTTACTAAGATGCCGCACTTGTGTCAACGAGCATGGGGGGCATTTAAATTCAATTATTTTTAAAACTATTATAGTTAAGCTACATTTAATAAAATTTAATGGCCTTCAACTTGAAAAAAAAAAAAAAAATAAATGAATTCCATACACTAAAAAAAAAGTTATTTGAGTTTCTTAATGTAGCAAAATTCATCAGCCACCCTGTATTTAATTTTAATTTCTTTATTGTACACCAAGCAACGACATTATATAAGTAGTATCTGAATCAGATTGATGATTATAGAGTCTGCTGTACTTGAAATTACCAAGTAAATCATCAGCATACTCGTACATTTGCATTATTAATACACCTGGAAATGTCATTATCCTCGGGGTATACCAGAGGACGCAATAAAAGAAATAGATGACGCACCATAAATATTAACAACAAATTTCCGAGAGCAGAGATAGGATTTAACTTATTTTAAAAGAGTGGAATGAAATTCCATAGCCCTCCATGTGGAAATTAAAACCTCATCAAATGATTTTGAAGTCTGTGTAGACAGTGTCAACTTGAACTTTATTTTGAAAAGCGATATACTATTTTACATATTTTACAATATTCAGAAAAGACGGCAAGATAACTTGATTTATCATTCTTGAAACCATGTAGGTATACAGAGATTAAACGATTCACTGCAAAATAAATTCTATCTTTCACAATAAGTTCAAATAATTTTGAAACTGTGGATGATTGGAGATTGGTCGATAATTATTCTTAATTATTACCACTTTTGAATACTCGACTAATAGCTCTTACTTTCCTGGCTTCTATGAACACTCCCCGTTAAAGGGATTTAGTGCACATAAATAAAATTTAGAATTTAGATTTGATGCTTTTGTTATATTTATTTATTAGAGGCAGGCTGGCACTATCTAGATTAGTGTATGTAGGTCACAAACTTGACATTACCAATCAGTAAATTTGAAAATTTGATTTTTAAAATAAGTAAGTGCTGAATTTGGTTCAGACCGAACTTTATATATCAATTTTCAAAGCACTTTTGCCAATCAGAAGTCCAAACCTCAAAAACAAGCTGTTTAAACGCTTCAACAGCTTCTTCCGGCGTTGAAAAACGTTGACCTCGCATTTTATTTTTGATGCTTGGGAACTAAAAGCAATTACTAGTTGCTAAATCAGGACTGTAAAGCGGATGAACTTGTGATTTTTATGCAAATTATATGGTTAGCAACGCTTTCCGCTTTGCTTTGTTATTCGTTCAAAGTATCGTTCGGGAAGGTATTATAATAAAAACGAATTTGCAAATTAAGAAACAAATTAATAATAATTTTTCATTATGAACGATCGTGTGTTATTTCTAGTGATAATCAATAAAATAAAACGAACCAGCCATTTGGGAATTTTCATACTTGTAAGTCTCGATCAGGCATTTGTAAAAATTCTTATTAAATATTATATTTTCATTCATAGCTTTTTAGATTAAGGGGGGGGTAAGGGATAAACGCTAAAAAAAAACCACTTTTTTCATGAATTTATTGTAGCGAAACGGTTAAAGTCAGTTTATTAAAAGTTGTTGCATATTATAAAGTAACCTTTCAAGAATATTTGATAAAATTTTCATGTAAAAATATTGCAAAGTGAGCGAATGAGAGCACATTTACGTAGACGTCTTTTCAAAAATACATTTTGCAGTAGTCAGCATATCTCAGCGTAGAATCATCTGAAATCAAAAAAATCGAATAATTTAGTTAAAGTATGAGTTAAACTTCCCCCCAACGTTTATTTTGACGATTTATTTTCATTTTCAGCCATTTGGTAGTCGTTTGAAGTAAAAAGTGATTTTTGACGAAAAAATGCCGCCATTTTGTAGGTGTAAAACCACCTTAATATAAAAAAAAATGGCGAAAAAAAAACGTTGGCGGGAGGTTTTTTATATGTAAAATATGTGTGCAAAATTTCAAAAGGATCGGTTGAGTAGTTTTCAAATGCCAATGACTACGCACTTTAAAAAAAAGGTTCGAGAAAACCGCGTTTAAAGTTTGTAACGGACTACGCGCGCAACTGCTGCGTCTCGGCAGATGTTTGAGGCGGCTCGGCTTTATGCTCTATAACTTAAAAAGTTTTGCTCGGATTGACTTAAAATTTTAACACGGTATTTTTGAAATGTTTTACTACAATAACATGCAAAAAAAAAATCGATTTTTATTCCTCCTAAATATTCATCGAGATCAGCACGCAAGAAACCATTGCTGTCTGCACAAAATGCAGAAAAACGCCTATCTTTTGCTTTGAACTACATTTCCGAACCAGAAGATTATTGGGACGACGTTATACTTTGCGACGAGCCAAGGATAATGCTGTATTACAACGATGGACTGACTTGATTGGGGTTTGTAAGTGAGAATAAACCAAATTTTAAATTTTACCAAGATAACGATTTATTCATGAAAAAGCGCCTGCCAAATGTTATTGAAGCTAACGGTTATCATACCAAATATTAAATTAATCAAAAATTTTCGTATTCACATTACGAATTTAATAAAAAAACCTGTATTAAAGTGTGTAAAAACAGTTTATTGACAGTATCGAAAGAGTGTGTTATTTGTTTTTGTTGCTTTAGTTATTGTTTTTCCAAAGAATTTCGAGTTTTTTTTATTAGTACAAAAAAGAAGTCAAAGAGAAATAAAGAATGATTTTTTTTCTATTGAAATCGAAAAATTGAATTTATTTTCAATGTTAAAACTCATTATTCACATATTTTACTACTATTTACTTTACATACTACGGACGGCTTTACGGTAACTTACATACATATATTGTCATATTATATGTGTAGTATAAATTTCGGGTTTGGCTTATGTTCAGTTGCTTGGCTATTATTCGCGTCGCGGAACCAGCATTTGTCATGGATATAACACTGTCCTCAATTTGTCGCGATAATTTCTTCATGACTTTAATTACGTATTAAATTGTTTCACTAACTTCCTCTATTTTATTAAATTTAAATGTGCCGCGTTCACAGTTTGCTTTAAACTAAGTAATCTTAAAATTTTCGAGAAAAAAACCAAGGTAAATAAATTTTTTCGCTGATATTATTGAGAAAAAACTGAGATCTTGCAGGTGCAAAATTGAGTACATAGAAGTTGTTTTTGTTTTATTCGCTCATTTCCTACAATTTGTTCCTTTTTGTTTTGTGTTATTATTTATTTTACTAAGAATTGAATAAAAAATTAAATTGAAAAAAAATTTTGCGAATTGCTTTATTATTGTTACTGTTATGCACTTGGAAGTGTACGGAGTACAAACATGTACTCATTTGTGCACCCCACTGTATATTGTCATATTATATGTGTAGTATAAATTTTGGGTTTACGCCCTTTATTAGCTGTTTAGCCGTGCTCCTCCTCCTACTTGTGGTGTGCGTATCCAAATGGAGGGTCCTACAATTGTAAGTCGACTCCGAACGTCAGATGGGTTTTTATGAGGAGCTTTCTCATGGCAGAAATACACTTGGAGGTTTGCCATTGCTTACCGAAGGGCGACTGCCATTAGAAAACTCGTTTTCTATCATTTGGTGTTTCATGCTTGGAGATTCGAGGAGTCACGCCCCAACCAATTCGTCTACGCGCCCACCCCAAATATTATTACACACATTAACTAAATTGACCCTATTTTGCTTATTTTTACTACCTTTAGGCGAGAAGAAACGCAACCTTTAAGAGACAGTGACAAAAATTCACAAATTCCACTTATAATTCAATTATGGGTTGGTGTCGAAATTCTGTCTGTACAAAATTCTAAAAACAACTTTTTTTAAATTCTGCTTTTTTAAAATTCTGCTTTTTTAAAATTCTGCTTTCAAAATTCTGTATTACAAAATACTGTATTAAAATATAATGTTAACAATGTTAAAGAGGTAATGTAATTATTTAATTTATTATTATTATTATTTTTTATTATTATTCGAGATATTAAATAAAAAATAATAATTTTTTCTTCAGTTTCGATAGAATCTACAGTATTTTTGCGTAGAATTTCTTTTAGCGTGGCCGGCCTTCGGCCGCGCTTCAAAAAAATAACCCTCATCAGTCCAACTCCGGCTACGCAATCCACAGTATTTTTGCGTAGAACTCTTCTAAATAAAAAACGAACAGCTGCGAAGAATTATTAAAAAAAGAAATGAATTAAGCCACACTACATATTTAAAAAGAATTGCAAAAAATATTGTAATTGGCTAAACTAAAATATTGTTATCGCTTAAACATACCTATATGTATATTTATGAATTAAATGTTTATTTTGTTACTTCTTGTATGACGAAAATCACAAAACTTGAATAAAGCAGAATTTTTCGCATTAAACATGCAGAATTTTGAAAAAGCAGAATTTTAGAAAGCAGAATTTTAAAAAGCAGAATTTTAGAAAGCAGAATTTTGAAAAAGCAGAATTTTAAAAAGCAGAATTTTTTTGCAATTTACAGAATTTTGTAAAACAGAATAATGACACGCTCCCTTGAATTATGTCTTTTGACAGTGAATAATATTCTATGTAAATAAGTATATTAGAATATTTTTATTTAGTTATTTGAAGTTTGTTTCCTGATATGAAAGACCGAAATATTAGTTATAAATGTCTTATATTAATTCGATGCTGTAAAAACCAAATATTTTTTTTATATTTTTGTTAAATTTTAAATAACTTAAAATTAAAAATTAACACTGTAATACGCCTTGAAATATCATCACACAAAGCGGCAACAACATTTTGCTGTTCCTGAGCCTTATTTATATTAGTCATTGTGTTGTTCGGACACTAGCTCCTGTGTTTCATAAACTTTTTCAAATCCATCGTTAAGGCATATACTTGTCCTTACCACTAATAACTCGTACCCGTAGAATTTCTTTTCATAGTTTAGAGTTTTAAATACATATACGAATCACGGCATGCAAAGGGTCTTTCAAAAGTGACGCTTAGATATCAGTAGTGATTAATTTCTAGACGGTACCGTTTTCATGTCATCTTTGACATTTTTCAAGTAGACGTATATACAATTTTAACCATGGATATTTACACGATACAACGCGTTAAAATTATTGAAATATTATGAAAATTGTCGATCTTTAAGAACAACAGATGATTGTTATTTTTGTAAAACGGACGTAAACGGTCATCATTATAAAACTCGAAAGCACATAAAGTATGCTGATGTTGCAAATGTTAAGAACCCCGTAGTCTTGGACGATATGATTGACTCAACTGCAGGTCATGAACTGAAGGAAGTTCAACTCATTGCTGATGGTGATCAAACTGATAACAATAAACCTGATGATGAAGAGTACTTTCCGTCTGGTTCTAAGTCTTCAGAACGACACATTGTATCAAATTCAGATTTTCAGGATCTTTCTCGTGATTTACTTCTATCGGGAAGACAATCTGAAACGCTCGCTTCTCGATTTAAACAATGGAATTTAGTTGATGACGACTTAAGATGAATGATGATGATCGAATTTCTTACAGAGAAGTATTCAAAACTGATGAAGATTCCAAAGGGGCGTTTCCAATGCATTTTTAAGTTTGGAACCAGTTCCGTTGTGTACTGCACCGTACCGCACCGTACCATACCGTACAATGCTCTGCACTGCACAATACTCCAATAAATATTATGCCTTTATAATGACACTTGCTATCATTTTCATGCTTCGAAACGCATACCAAATCTCGTAGTAAAAAAAAAGAAAAAATCTTAAAACCCACACAACTCTATTAATTTTAATTCAATTACAGTCAAATATAGCTCATTTGACACAAAATTAAATTTACTATAACAGTAGTGTACTAAAAAAAATCCTCAATATCGGATAATATCGTAAAAATTATGTCAAAGTCAAAAAAATAGAGAATAAATAAAAAAAATCCAAATACTTCCGTCTACAGTCTCGTCAGTTGTCATTTCAGAAAAATTGTCAACACACTGTCAAAAAGGCTTGTTTTTGTTCTTTCGAACTAAAAAAGCAAATTCGAAATCGGATGGAAATTGGCGAAGTTAGGAGTTATTCTTCACATCAACCTATTGAAAAACGGTTTTATGGCCATAAAATGAGATTTTGGGGGTGTATTGGAAATTTCTCCTATACCATTTTTTTTAGTTTTTCTATAGCCACAAGTTGTGCTAGGTCTCCATAAAAGTATATTTAATTTTTTTTTTGTCACACAGTGTAATTGATAAGTAATATCTGGTTTTTTTGCTTGTGTTATTCAAATCGAAGCAGATATGGCGCAGCACTGATATCAGTAATATCAAATACCAAACATATTTTCGCCTCCACTTAATTTAAAGAAAAACTTAAACAAACCCTTCAATAATAAAGATTACTACATATACTTTTAAATTATAATTACAAGCTGGAATACCGTCGCCTCTCTTAATTACAATTATCGAAGTAGTCACCTCCCTTGGGAAATTTTAAATCAATATTGCAATTTCTCAATGACTAATCGCAGTTTATGTATGTACGTAATTATGGGAGGAAGGTGTTAAAAAAGGGGTAAAATTTTAGTATTACATGAAGGGGTTAGTTTTTGAATGTAATTATGTGAGCGAACAAAACTATATTTTTCAATTTGAGTTTAAGTAGTAACACCAAAGAAGAAAGAGAATAAAAAATAGATTTGATGGGCAGTGAAGATGAAATAAAATGGAGTTCGAGGCAAAGTACTTCTTTACACCAAACCGTTGAAAAACAGGAGATACTTCATGTAATATCTTTCAACTTTTTAATGCTTTCCTCAAAACAAAACAAAACATATACAAGTATAATTGGCGTCTAAATTTTTGTTAATATACTTCTCATAAATGAAATGGGAATTTATTTTTAATTTACACCCCCGCTATCCAAATATAGACTAATAACATACTTTGAGTATAAACACTAGGATGAAAGCAAATGTTTTTTTATAGCGGTCGCCCTCCCTTCCTATCTAGGAAAATATTAGGACGAATACCTCAAAGTGGAGGAGTAGTTCGACTCCGATTCAATCAATAATAGTCCCTAAATGTCCAGTCGAAACAGCTACATCCTTTCTAGACCAAGATGTTCTATCTTTTATGATATGATTATGTTATGGTACCTCTAATAACGGCCTTACTGCTCATGCTTCTCTTTAAATTGTTTGGGACAATAACACCGCCTCATATTGCTTTATCGCATCACATATTTATGATTATTTTATATATATATCTTAGTTATGTTATTTTTTAGGCAATTTTAGGCTTGGCATAAGTTTGGTTACTTCGATTAATCATAATAAAATAATGATACACTTCCTAACAATAGCGTTGAAGAAGTGACACGGAATGTTAATCTTTTTGACGACGCCTATGGTTTACTCAGCTTTCTTTTACTGAATTTTCGTGCTATAAAAGCCTATTTTGAAAGAAAGATTCCACAGTAAGTTGTCTAGCAAAAATCTTTGTTACTGGTGATTAGTTAAGCAAAAACATGTTTGAGCTACTAACTGGACACGGCGTTGATAACCTTCGTTCAAGTGATGCGTTTATTTATCTCTTCAAGGGATATACTATTGTGGGCACAAACCCACCAATGGATGCAGGCCCGCTTTACTATATTTGGTCAGCGTTTCTTAATACGAATGCCGTTATATTCTCACCATTTCTTTGCGGTGTGGGTTACATTTTAAAATATATGCAACATACCATAGAAACTATGCAGCTTCTCATCGCAATACAGGCCAGTCTGAATGTGCTTGGCATACCGCCAAAAATTATAATTATGACGTTATCCTTGAAACGATTACGTAGCATGGAATCCACTTTGGCACTTATGGATGCACGTTACGCAAAGCCCGAAGATCTGAAATTGATACGTAAATCAGCAATTATGGGCAATAGATTGGTCTTCGCTTTTGGTATGGCGTACTTTTCATACTGGCTGTTAACAGGAGCATCCCGTTTAATCAATGGAAAAGTACCACTTTCACTGTGGATACCCTTTTTGGACGAGAACCGGTCATACTTCGATTTTTGTTTGCAATCAACGATCGATTTATTTTTTATGTTCTTCTTTTTATTACACCAAGTCTTAAACGATTCCTACGGATCCGTATATATTTGTGTTATACGTGCACATTTGCAACTGCTGGTACGTAGAGTTCAGCTATTGGGTAGAAACGTCGAGATGAGTAGCGATGATAAAATTAAAGAGCTTGTGGACTGTATTATCACACATCAACAGATTTTAAAGTGAGTATAATATATGTACATTTGAAAATATGTATGTACTATGTAAGTATTCCTATTGCATATGTTTTCATTTTTATTAGATTGCTAGAGGTTATCGAACCGATTATTTCGAAAACGATGTTTACACAATTTTTGATCGCCGCTTCAATATTGTGCGTGACTATGATAAATATGTTCATTTCTGATGATCTAAGTACTCAAGTCGCTTCAGGGACTTACTTTATGTGCGTGTTACTGCAGATATCTCCATGTTGTTATTTCGCTTCAGAATTGATGGCTGATAGCGAAAAGTTGCCCGATGCCATTTTTCATTCCAATTGGGTAGAGCAGGATCGATGTTTTCGCAAAATGATAATTTATTTTATGCATCGCTCTCAGTTGTCAATCCAATTGACGGCCATGAAGTTGTTTTCCATCAACGTGGCTACAAATGTTTCGGTAAGTTTCATGATTACATTCGAAAGACAAATTATAAAAAATATATACTTTTTTTAACTACTTTCAGATTGCTAAATTTTCATTTACACTATTTACTTTCATAAAAGAAATGGGTATCGGCCAAAATGCAAAAAAATAAAGGCATCAAGAAAGAAAGAAAATTGTATGCATCAAATGGGAATAAATATCAATACAGCATTGGACTTAAAGTAGCTTTATAAAGCTCGTAAAGAGCAATAAAAGATATCGTGGTAGTTCAAAATTCAAAATTCTGTTTCAATTCAAAATTAAATTTAATTCGAAATAAAGTTTTCTGTAGTCGCTTTGTTTATAGTTCTTTATTTTCATTGTGAGCAAATACACTCTAGGTGCCATAATTCTACGCTCCGACTATTTTTAAATACTATTTGTCAATGAAATTCTAACGGGAAGCTCAGCACAAATTCAAATTCATCATCTCGTTGGTCTCTATTTTTATTGTCTATTGTTTTATCCGATTGTAACGGTACTTATTTTCGGTAATACGTAGTAAGACGAGCGCTCATCATTTCCGGGGTTTCCTTTTGTGTTTTTAGAACAATTTTTTGGAAAGGAAAATTATTACTTTTTATTTAATAAGCTATTAGTTTACGAATTTTCATGTGCGGAGAACTATCGGGTGATTTTTTAGCTATTGTCTTTTTAAACAGTTGGTTTAAATAGCTGACGCACGTTTTGTTGTTGTTGTTGTAGCAGCATAAACATTCCCCATATTTACATACGGGAAATGCTGCTGGGGTGACAGTCCTTGGCCGGATATAAATCCGGGTCGTTTCGGTAACGTAGAACCGACTGTCGTGGAAACACACTTTGAACATACGCACGTTTTGTGTTTTGTTTCACTGTCAAACATCTTCAGTTTGGTCTATAATTTAACCATGAATCGTCTTACAAGCGAACAACGCTTGCAAATCATTGAATTTTATTATAAAAATGCCTGTTCTGTTAAGAAAGTTTATCGCGCGCTTCTTCCATTTTATGGTCAGTTTAATCGACCCACTGAGGCGGCTATTCGAGCTATTGTGACTAAATTTAGAACCAAATTTACATTATTGCACATCAAACCACCAACGCGCTTACGTAGAGTGCAAACTGAAGAAAATATCGCAGCTGTATCGGCCATTGTTAATGATGACCATCAATTATCGGTTCGTCGCCGTTCGCAGCAATTGGGAATCTGTTACTCAACAACGTGGAAAATTTGGCGAAAGGATTTAGGTGTGTAGCCTTTCAAAATACAGCTGGTGCAAGAATTGAAGCCGAACGAGCTACAGCAACGCAGAATTTTTGGTGAATGGGCTCTTGGAAAGTTGGCCGAAGATCCACTTTTTTATAGAAAAATTGTGTTCAGCGACGATGCTCATTTTTGGATCAATGCGTACGTAAATAAGCAGAATTGTCGATTTTGGAGTGAAGATCAGCCAGAAGAATTGCAAGAGCTACCAAAGTATCCAGAAAAGGTCATAGTTTGATGCGGTTTATGGGCTGGAGGTATCATTGTACCGTACTTCTTCAAAGATGCTGCGAATCGTAACGTAACTGTGAATGGTGAGCGCTACCGTGAAATGATATCCAACTTTTTTTTGCCCAAAATGCAAGAGCTTGACTTGCATGACATGTGGTTTTAGCAAGACGGTGCCACATGCCACACAGCACGCGTGACAATGGACTTGTTGAGAGGCGAGTTCGGTGAACATTTTATTTCACGTTCGGGACCTGTCAATTGGCCACCCAGATCGTGCGATATAACGCCTTTAGATTATTTCTTGTGGAACTATGTTAAAGCTCATGTCTATTCAGACAAGCCTGCTTCAATTAAGGCATTGGAAGACAACGTTAAAGCATTTATATGTGAGATACCGGCCGAAACATTGGAAAGAGTATGCCAAAATTGGACTAAGCGGATGGACCATTTGAAGCGCAGTCGCGGCTAATATTTGCATGAAATAATCTTGATCTGATAAATTGAGATTTGCGAGAGCAAAAACATAAAAAAATTGTGGAAAGAAGGCAAAAACTATCGACAATAGGAAGAACACCAAGCAGAGCATGAAAATCAGTTCCGACAGAAATTCTAAACCTCAAAAATACCAGAATTATAACTTCAAGGTTAAAAGTAGGGCCTCCGTGTAAATTAACAGCAAGGGAAAATCTCAGTATTATCGGGCTTCTTCAAAGTGAAAGATGAAATATGCTTCAAAAATATATTATTACTTCAACTGCAAGAGGAGTCTTAAGAAAAGCCGGCTATCATGGAACAGTTGGTAGGAGTTTGCCCTAATAAATGGGCAAAAGCGCATTGCCTTACCAAATGAGCATTAAACAAGCATGCAGAATTTTGGAGAAAGGTTTTTTCGGATGAAAGCAAGTTTCGCATTTTGGTATCGAAGAAGTAAAAATTGTGAAGAGGGAACCTGGTACAAACGCGTTGTAGGTTGATGGTGCGGGGGTATATGGCAGCTGGTGGTATTGGAAAATTGCAGTTTATTGATTCAAGAACGGAGAGGTTTGCTCATTTGGATATTTAAAAAAAAAAAATTAAAGCAAGGTGTTGAGATGCTGGGGTTATCAAATGTATACTGCTTTCAACAAGAAAACGACCCCAAGCATACGGCTGATATAGTTAAGTTATGGTTTCTCTAATGGTAAACTCTCTCCCCCAATAGGATTAGGGAAGTGTTGTTGTTTTAGCAGTTAAACAGTGCGGTTCAGCGTAGACGATCTTCATCATCTAACTTATCGATTATAAATTTTGTATAAATGAGTGTACAATTTTGAGTTTGTTATTTCTGCGCTTCAAATTAAATATATTATTTTTCTTGTTAAATGGTATGTTCTTAAATGAATTATGCATTTATTTAATAATTTTAATGTCGTTATATAGTTAATAATATAACAAAAATAATTTCAAAAACTTAACAACTAACAAATGCCAAATAGATTTAAAAAGACTTAAAGCATTTAAAAGACTTAGCACGCAAGAATGACCGAATTCACGACAATTAGAGCCTCGGGAGATGATAGACTACAAGGTTTGGCCATCCGAAGCAAAACTGTAATCGCACAGCTTTGGCTGTTACGTCATAGGGGGATTAGACAGAGAGAAAGGCGAATTAAATGAAAAGAAAATGTGTTAGTAAGATTAGTTGAATAGACGGCAACGAATTGTCATCAGAGAACATCAATATTTATTAACTTTGTTATTTTATCTTTAAGAATGAGTTGTTGTTTAGTTTATTGTGATTAGAAAAGTTTCAAATAAAATTTTTAGGACTTTCAAATCGACGAAAATAGGGGGTGTATGTAGACTTTTGTCCACCACATGTACATTGTTGAAAACCGATATGCCATCAGCATGTTACATATATCCCCTACAATACAGTGCTGAGCACTTTCGACAAAAATTCCAACACATTTACAAGTATTTTATTAGTCTATAACACTAGTTTACACCTAAAATGGTCCTCGGTCAAAAGGCGTTTTTTAAACTAATTTGAGGTCGCTGAAACCAAAAATGAATTTTATTTTTTTTTTTCAAAGAACGGTTTCCGAGATATTCCTAAAAAACCTGTTTTTTGGGCAATAGTGCAGTTATTGCCTGCAATCTTGAAAACAGTGCGCGCCATTTCTTTGAAGTGCATAAATTTCGAAAGGCACACATATAACCTACATGGCAATATATAATTCGTGTCAATAGAAGTCGTAGTTTTCGCAAAACAGCTGTTGAAAGTAAACAAAAAGGCATTTGTGATTTTTTTTCTTAATTATCAAAGTTTATTAACTTTTTTCTTGAATAAAAATTTTTTTTTATATCGACATAAGATAAGTTTTCTAAAAGACAATTATGTCACCTACATTTTAAGTCTAAGTTTGTCTGAATCGACGAAAAATTGTAGAAATTATGACCCATAAAGTCAACACGTGTTATTTTGCAGCTTTTGACTTGGCTATGTTTGAGGTCGAAAATGCGCTTTTACTCTCAAACTTCTTTTTTTATGTTGCACGAAGTTGCATCCAGCAGTAGTCGCTCATCATTCCTTGATCCCAAAAGCCCTCATAACGCTTTTCAATCCTAGCAATATCTTGATGAAATCGCTCGCCTTGTTCACCACTTTCAGTTCCCAAATTCTGAGGAAAAAAATCCAAATGACTGTGGAGTAGGTGCATTTTTAACGACATGCGAACACCTGTTAACAAAAACAAAGTTAATTGTAAATTTTCCAATCAATTTATATGATAAATATATTTTGGAGTATGTACGTTTTATAGTTCGGAACTGTCAAGGCATTGTTGAAATTCTGTGTCCGTAAACAATTTCTTTATCTGTGGACCGACGAATATACCCGCTTTGATTTTCTCTGTTAACAATCTTGGGAACTTGGTTTTCAAGTATTTAAGGGCTGTGTTTTCCGGTTTTTTTGCCAAAGCTTTCACAAAATTCTTCATTAGCCCATTATGGCGCCACCGAAAAATATACACAGACATACAATGGTCATACCTAGCTCTTATTTAGCTGGAATTGGTAGAATGAGCAATTAGCTGGAATTGGTACAATGGGCAAATAAGCCTATTCTGCGATATATATATATATATATGTATATATATTTATTTGTATGAAATAAATATTGTTTTTAACTATAGTGAGCCTAAGAACAGTTATTTTGCGTGACTCAATACGCCGGCTGGCATGATTTACTTTTGTTCGAAACCGTATTGTATACATCAAAAGGATATACGACAGACGATGAAATTGTCTTCATTCACATAATACGTTATAACTTCTACAATTTTTCGTCGATTCAGACAAACTTAGGCTTAAATTGTAGATGACAAAATTGTTTTTCAGAAAACTTATCTTATGTCGATATAAAAAAATTTTTTGTTCCAGAAAAAAGTTAATAAACTTTGATAATTTAGAAAAAAACGTCAAAAATGCCTCTTTTTTTTACTTTACAGCTGTTTTGCGAAAACTACGACTTCCATTGACACGAATTATATATTGCCATGTAGGTTATATGTGTGCCTTTTGAAATTTATGCACTTCAAATAAATGGCGCGCACTGTTTTCGAGATTGCAGGTAATAACTGCACTATTGCCCAAAAAACAGGTTTTTTGGGAATATCTCGGAAACCGTTCTTAAAAAAAAAAATTCATTTTTGGTTTCAGCGACCTCAAATTAGTCTAAAAAACGCTTTTTGGTCGAGGACCATTTTTGAAAGTGAAAATTCGTAAACTAGTGTAATACATGCGCAGTATCAGAATGGCATATATTTACAACATATATTAATGCGAAAATCAAATATCTCATTTAATATTCCTTTTCAATTGTCGGTGAGAATTCTGCTATTGGTAAAAGAGAGATAGAATATCACACTAACAAGTGCAAACTATCAGTACATTCTCATGGTTAGGACAAGATGTCTTATGATGTCACCGATACAACACCTACACGATGAGGCCCTGATGCTGCCTGTTAAGGAGCATAATAACCCATGCAGACACCTGCTTGAGCCTGAGCCACCTCCCAGGCACGTCAGGGAACAGACAGCTACTGGAACGGACAGTGTACAGGCAGGCCATAAACGACATTCATCGGGAGACTCTTATCACCTTCTTAAGCTCCCGACCCCCGAATGCCGTCATCGGATTCCAACCATCACCAATCGCAGACGAAGAGCTCCAACTTCCTCGTTTCCACGACAGTCGGTTCTGCGTTACCGAAACGACCCGGATTTATATCCGGCCAAGGACTGTCACTCCAGCAGCGTTCCCCGTATGTAGGTAGGGTGAATGTTTATGCTGCTACAACAACAACAACAACAACAACAACAGCTCCAACTCCCCGGAGAGTCCCGCGTAATCTGGGCACAATTGCGTTCTGGATACTGTAGCAGATTAAACTCCTACACAGACAGGGCAAAGTTACTGCTCAACCACAACAACAACAGTCACCGAACCTAAGCCTGATTGAAAACCTTTGGGGAGATTTAAAGAAGCGCCTCGCGAAGGAAACATTGAAAAATAAGAAGGATTTATGGCAAAAAACCAAAGAAATATGGTACTCCACTCCCACAGAAACCTACCGTAGGATTCTAAATTCTATGCCAAATCGAATACAAAAGATCATTGACAATCATGGTTATTAATTAAACTTTGATAATTTAAACAGAATTTTTAATAAAATCACTAAGTTCTTTTTGTATCGTATCTATATCTATTTCATCTATATATAATTTCATGGCAACATGAATAATTCCGTTTAGTTCCTATTGTCACTAGTTTATGTTTTAAAAGATCTTTGAATTATTATTTATATGTATTATATTAATTTATGAAATTAAAAAGCTTGCAGCTTCCGTATGACCGTGGGGTACGGCAGATTTTTTATGAGGAGCTTTTTCGTGGCAGAAATACACTCGGAGGTTTGCCATTGAATGCCGAGGGGCGACCGCTATTAGAAAAATGTTTTTCTTAATTTTGGTGTTTCACCGAGATTCGAGCCGACGTTCTCTCTGTGAATTGCGAATGGTAGTCACGCACCAACCCATTCGGCTACGGCGGCCGCCTGTCTTTTACCAATAGCAATGAGAAATATATCTACTGTGCTCTAAAAGGAATAAGAAATACTTATAAGGGAATAAGAAATACTTATATTATAGTCAGTTGTCTTGTAGGGAATGTATGTGCATACAACTGCAATCCCTTTATGCCCCTACACGCGTACAAGTCAAATAGAACACCAAAATACGCGGTCACAGCGGATATGATTCTTTTAGTCGCAACGGCGCTGAATAGTCTAAAATATTGTACAGCACAACAAGAATAAATTCATTCATCAAATAATAATTTATACTTCATACTAAAGCCTTGTTTATAAATAATAAATTTGGTGATGCTTCACGATTCATACTGTTTCTATGAATGTGGGCTGAATTCCTCGAGCATTTTTGACGAATCGGATGATTATTGCTGTGGCAAGAACGCGCATCCATATATGTATGTATGTCACTTGTTCACTTTATTTATTTCTGACCAATGATGAACACTGTTCTTTTCACCAGCGTCTTTTATGCCACAGAAAGGTAAAGCCTCCCAGTCCATTAGATGCGACCTAATTAAATACTTAAAAGTAATGATCAAACCAATAGGACTCGTGTTACAATTTCGAACACACTATGAAAGTATTGCTGTTGTTGTAAGTCATCTAAAGGTAGATCAAGGAAATATACTGTTTAGATGGGGTTGGACCATAGGGATTACGCTTATGCCAAATGCAGTAATGTCGTCGGTTGTAGTTGTTGTAGCAATTTACAAAGCCATGCCAAACGCAGCGAAGTCATGTTGTTGTTGTAGCAGCATAAACAATCCCCGTGCATATACGAGGAATAGTGCTGAAGTGACAGTCCTTGGCCGGATATAAATCCGGGTCGTTCCGGTTACGTAGAACCGACTGTCGTGGGAACGGTTGTTGCAGCGAAGTCATCGTTCGTCGTCCTTTATCTCATGTAACGGTAGGCCCAGGAAACAAAGTATTAAGATGGGGTTGGACCATAGGGACTACGCTATTATAGTCTTATCCCGTTCACAAAATCATGTCAAGTGCAGTAAAGTTCTCGGTCCTCGTCGTCAATGCACTGTGTCAACTACAAAGAAGCGTTGCTCACTCTAATGCTATATATATGTATCTATATCTTTAATTTGCCGAAAAAATCCGTATTGCTTTCGAAATCGTATTATTTTCGAGTCACTGACAGAGAACTCGAGCAAGGATAAAGAAATATACATGGTGAGAAAGGAGATCGACCAGCCGGGAATGTTTACCAACCCCGTTAGATCTCTGCTGGCCATTGGTTGCTGCTATAAATCAAGTGAAAAATACTTTTCTAGAGCCATACGCAAATGTAATCGAATGCAGTTCACTCACGTATATCTCTGTTTGCTTCCATTAGGCCCTTCAGACGCTGTTTGCGGTTCAATGCCTGTGTGGCATTCAAATCATCTGAGCTGTTATTCATTGTTGTTTTTTAATATTTGCAAATACAAACTTTATTCGGTTTAATCAAAAATTTATTAAAAGTGCATAAAATTAAACAAAACCTAATCGGCGCGAATATAATATTTTGGCAAATGACAATGCTGCCAAGTGCGAACACGTTGACATTTGTCGCCAGTATTTCCGTTACTACTTAATATGGGCAAATTATTAGCCAATTGCACTTATGTGAGTTCTAACCAAGGCGAATTTATTACAGGTGACAGCAAACACATATAAGTAAAACCCTACATGTATTTGTTGTTGCGTTTGGTGCAAGCATCATGTCAAAATCAGCAAGCAAATGTAAACATACGAATGTAAACATACCAATACATACAAACAAAGCATATCATTTTGACGTAAGCCATCCCTACGGCGAAAAATTCAGCTGGGTGAATGCTGTCACCTTATTAAATCCACCTTGGTTCTAACCAAAAGTTTGGAATGACAGCAACAAATTTCATCAGTTCGCTACATGATTAAATTATAGAAGGTTAGGCAAGGAAACAGTTTTCCTTTCGTCTTGACAAATCGGCTTCCCAACTTGAAATCATGTTGCCTCTTTGCGAATAAATTGTAGAAAAAATTAAACAGTTTATTGCAAATTATTTGGTCGGCAACATAGTATCTATTTTGACATTTTGCCTTGTTATTATTTGTTGAAAGAGTGATTGGAAATATTCGAGTATCATAATAAAATTTGTGAAAGAACAATAAGACGCACGCCACAAATAGAAGGAGGAGCTCGGCCAAACACCCAAAAAGGGTACAAGCGTTTATTATATATACGCATATTATAATCAAAACGAATTAGTTTGAATGTCTTGTCGCTACTAATACTTTTAAATTCTTTGTGTAAAGTTAATAATATAGAATTTCAAAAGACATGATGTTTCAATATAATGATAATGACCTGACGTCAGACTTGTCACAATCGCGAAAAATAAAAGTAACTGATTTGAGAAAACGCCACCTTCAGTACTCAATTCGCCATGGTTGCCGTCAGTTCGCGAAGTTTCTCTTTTCTCAACAAGGCGAATTGAGTCCTGAAGGTGGCTCCATTAAAACACAATTACTTTACTCTGACGTCAGCTCCCTTTATAATACAAAAAACAGTGGTAGGAGAAATTGCATGTTTGTGAAAATTCAGCAAATGGCTTGGTAATATTGTGATTTCTGAGATTAAAAGTAAACAAACTAATGAAAACGAAGTGCGTGTTAAATTGTTCAAGTACAAATGGATATAAAGTCATTGTTATTATTTGTTGAATTCGCCTTTAGCCTTGATATATAAAATAAAGTGCATTAAATAAATATATGATATTTATTTTTTATTTGTATGCTTCTTTGGCAGGTAAAAGTGTAGTTTGTAGCGATTGACTTAACCCTTTTTTACTTTTTTAAATTGAAAATTAAATATTAATTAAATACAGTAAATCCTAAAACGAAAAAAGCACATAGTTAAGGAATGTTAGATTTCCTATCTTGTTTACGGCCAACCCGTAGAGCGTGGCTGACCTAGCGTCTTCGCAGGCGATGAGTTTAGCTCTACCTTGATACCAGCCTGCGTCATGACAAGGGGGAGGAGGTCCGGGGTGTTCCTCTAGGATCTGGAGGTACACTTCGGCGATAGCCTCCTCAATCCACCTCCATTTTTCCTTAGGAATCACTCCTTCCTCCTCTCTTTTGTCGATGACGGCCAGTATCTCACCGCCGCCTTTTACCACCTCACTAAAGGTTGGATGTTTTTGGCCACCTACCTTTTGTCTTTTGGCGGCCCTTTCCATTGTCTGCTCTGCAGACCGTTGTCTTTTGGGAGTAGCATCCGCCGGTTTTCCCAAGTCGGATATTACTCCCTTTGCCCACTCTAGCGATTTAGCCTGGTCTTCGGTTAGCTGGTCTGTTGCTACCTCTCCTAGTCTAAATAAGACCCTGCTGGCCGCCTTCTTTTCGTAATAATTTTGTTTGGAGGGGCGGACATGTTTAGCCGGCCCCCCCGTTCTGCGCTTATGAACTGCCTAGAGGTACTAGGCCCCTCTATGGCAACCTGCCGGTGAATCCTAGAAGCAGGTGCCGACCCCCGTCCTCTATAAGAGGTTGAGGTGGGATGGGGGTTATTTGTCCTACGCAGCGTTGCCCTCGCAGCTTCTGCCATTGACTGATTTGAGGCCGGTTTACCCAAGCCTCCTCGTCCCCCGCTGCCTCCTGCAGTACTCGTGCTGGGACCAGCCCTTTCGCTTAGGCCCCCTCTAGCTCCTAATAGCGGCGGTCTGACCACTGCCTTGCTCTCGGCTGTAGCAGTAGTCGAAGCCACCTTTGTTGGTTTTTTGGGAGGACCGACCTCCTTGTGAAAAATGTTTTTCTTATTTGACATGTTCATTTTTGGTCCCACGAGTGTCGGACAAGGCAGGTCCGCCTGTGCAGAGGTCCGTGTGCACAGGTAAGGCTAGATAGAACCGGAGGTCGCCAGGTATCCGGAGCACTCCGTTCAAGACTGGGCTATTTTTGGTCTGGGTCCCCAGCCAGGCTGAACCTCGGCACGGGTCGTATAACACCTTGTTCCGACCCAGGGCAGAGCTTGGTCATCGTTCAAAAAGCAGCCCGAACCAAGGGAATGAAGTGCGTTCGCTCAATACTGGAAAGTATTCAAGTGACAACACTATCATCCATTGGTAAGGTCTGGTTAGTGATTCACACTCTTCCTCTTCCGGATCTCTTAAAACTCATCAATGAATCCAAGAGATTTGTGGAAGAGTGACCTCAAACTAATTTTTCCGTTCTTACCATCTACCTTTTATCTTTCCTATCTCTATTCTTTCTACTGATATCTATCCGGGTGTAGGACAATGGTCTACTGAATGAGTGCTTGGACTTGTCCAACCCCCCCACAAATCTAATCTAATCTAATACTATACCTACTATACTTAATTCCAGGAGTGTTTAGGGGTGTTTAGTGTAAAGAAAATACAATTTATTTAGTACGTTTAGTTAATATTTTTGGAGCTTATTTTATCTTGTGAAGTCTGTGCTAGTTAAAAAATATACCATGTATTTCGATATGTACAAGTTTTCTTCAATATACGAATTACAAAATCGTCCACTTTCTCGATTCTAACACTCTGCTGAGTTATATGTACAAATTGGGTATTTGAGCACGCCAACAGTTTTATGTCACCTTCGAATGATGGCTGTTAATGGTTTGTTTTTTATTAAAAGCTTTTTTATATCAGAAATGCACAAGGAGGCTTGTGGCGACCGCTATTAAAGCTGATCGAGAAGTTAGTTTAAAATCGAATGTAAAGTTTGTACCGAATGGACAACATTAATCGGAACGTAGGCACTAATACCACTTCAAACATATGGAAGATTTCAGCGACGAACTTCATTTCTTCTTAAGCCGCAAACAACAAAACAAATAACAGAAAGGTGGCCAAGAGTGAAATAGAGAGACAAAGTGCAGTTGGAACAGTATAAGAGTTTGAAAGAGCAGTAAAGCAGTCTCAGTTAACTGCAACTAAAGCTAAACACTTTTTCTTGGATAATATGTGCTTCTACAAAACAGTTGCTAAACCAAATTTAAAGCGTTCGGTTCGTCTACTTCAACGTTTCATGCTCAGGTTTGCATGTTATATACAGGGGTTTCTTTACGTATTGTCTAAAGCGCGAGTGTTTAACCGGAGTGGCAGGGAGAGGCAAGCGGTGAGCCAACGGAAAATTCAACAACGAATGTAAAGGTGAAAAAGGGTAGCGATAAAAATGTGTTGCAAAATTTTCACATGTTTATTTTGTTTTAATTTTGAAATTCATTGCGATTGCTAGTAAATTTCGAAGTGAATAGAAGAAGTTAGGGAAAAATATTTATCAAAACAAAAATTTATCAAAATTCGTGTAGTAAAAGTTACTGAGAGAATATTTATTTTGATGAAGTAAAATTATGTGGGTGAAAAAATAAAAATAAAATAAAAAGCTGGAGACAATTTTCCCGTTTTGTTCCATACATGTTGTATTTTACATGATTTTTTTTTTGCAAGCAAGCTGTGTAAGCCCTGCAGGTAAAATTTGAAGTGGTAATCAAATCACTCCATTACTATGTATACTCGAGAGCAGCGGCATGTGTTTAGAGAGTGCGACAGTTTCAAAGGAGAAAAGTCTACAAAAACAATCGGCCTTCTCGTCATCGGGCGCAGTTTTTGATGCAAGAAGTGGTTGGTTCAAGTGGGCTTGAAAAGTATTGTAATTTTTTACTTCAAAAGTTGTATTACATTTATAAAACTATTTATATGAATATCTAAATTTGTGTATTAAAGTAAAATCAGTCTTGAAAAATTAAGAATGTTTATATAAGTAAATGAAAACCGAGTCTAGGAACCTCTGAATAGTAAACCAAAGCTCTACTCCCGTGACTACTGTGATAGCGGAAATCGCGAACTGTGTTACAGTTATGTATTTGAAACTGTTTCTAAACTATCGAAAACGGGAGGCAATAATACTTCCTATGACGTCGTCGTATAAAATTTGGTTATGGTGTTTTATATGGACAAGAAGGAACGTAAACTTGTTCTGATGCTACATTTGCTAAAATGTCGCAGTGGATTTTCCTGCAGGGAAAGCATGTGCATGTATTACATACATAAGATTGTGAGCATGTTCAAGGTAGTGTACGAGCACTAGATGCAGCAGCTGGTGGCTTACATCGCCAATTATAAGGTGAGTAGAAATTGGGCATACGATTGTTGTTTAATGTGCTATTGCAAAATATACACTCGACAGCATAGACATTTTTTATAAAATTAAGTATGCAGGGTAATTGTAAGGGTATTTCAGAACAGATGATTAGAAATGTTAGAGTTACAAGAATTTCTCCGATTACTTTAAGTCTAATGTGTAATAAATACAGGTTTGGAAAAAAGTTAAGAATATTTAATTTACTTATATGGATTGTCACTGCTAGTAGACACGGCGTAGACCGGGTGCTAATGATTTGGATTCGTTCGATGCTGGCCCAAGGAATTGTCACAGTGCGAGCAGAGGAAGATCTGCTGGTGTCATCCGGGGTTGAAATTAAAATTTGAATAGGTCGAGCCGAGGAGCACCAAGAGATTTGGTGGCTCATAAACACTCAGGTTAAAAAGCCCATTGTTTTTAGAGCTCTTGAAAGAGGGTAGATAGTCAAGGAGGGAAGGAGAAAAGTATCAGAGAAAGAGATAGGAAAGATTAGAGAGAGAGGTAAAGGTTAGTCCTGTGAGAATTTTCCAGTTTGTTTGGCAAATCTGTAAATATCCTCCAATTTTAGAGAACGAATATTAGTCATTCTCACAACATCGGAACCCAAAACTCGTAGCCTTGCTCTAGCAAAGGCAGGACACTCACAGAGAAAGTGCTCAGTGCTATCCGCCTCCTCCAAGCAAGACAGGCACACTGGGGCCTCAATTATTCCAATGGTGGTCATATGCTTACCCCATGGGTTGTGCCCCGTAATAATACCGACCATCAATCGAACGTCTTTCCTTCCAAGTTTTAGTAGAAAGTTTCACAGTTTTCTGTTCGGACTTGTCACGAAACACTTTGCAGTTCTGCACCGTTCTAGACCGGACCATCGTTCTTTATGCAAATTACATACATAATTGCTGATCCAGTTCGTGATTCTGCGGAACTGACTCCGATTATTGGCTCTGGCCCTTGTGGGAGAATCGCTGATCCACGGTTGGCCAATTCAACGGCAATTTGGAATCCATATAAATGCAAGCCTCTTCTATCTTGCGACAGAATTAACCTTCTTCTTACATTCTTGAACAATCTTTGAGGTTTGCTTCGCGTTCTTCAGTGCAGCCTGACTGTCACTGAAAACTTCAATCTGTTTCCTTCTTTTATTGCTTCCGGTTGTATCTTAAGATCCAGCCCGTATAGTACCCGGAGTGTGGACTTAACCATGCTCCGTCCCCACCAGACCACAGAGGCGTAAGTGATGATTGGTCTGATAAGTGCTGGGTTTATCCATAGGACCACAACAGGTTTCAGACCCCAGGGTTTTCCAAAGGCTGTGCGGCATTGCTGAAAAATCCTTAATTCGCGATTCACCTTCAGTGAAACTTGTGTCTACCAAGTTAGCTTCTTACCCAAGATTACTCCTAGATATAATATTTAACTTCATCGGAAAGACCAAGTGACACACCTTTCAGTGTTGAAAGACGAAGTCCCTCCGATCTCCCTTTCTCGTAAACACGACTATAGTGGTTTTGTTCGGATTAAGGGAAAGACCTTGTCTCATGCACCAGTCATCGATTTTGTCCAGAATCCTCTGTGTAAAGCCTCTTTAGGGATTTATCCGATGTTAGCGAACAGACGTCGTCCGCATATGCTTGGATATGAAAACCGAGTTCCTGCATCTCCGTTATTAGAGAGTCTACGACCTAGCACCCAGTAGCGGAGAAAGAACACCCCCTTGGGGACATTCTTGTATGGCTCTGACGGTAATTAGTTCGTCACTGCTCTTACCAGCGGTTAACCGCCTCTCAAAGAGCATGGAATATATCCACTTTACAATAGTTTGATTAACTCCATGTCGTTCGGTAGAAGAACATATTGAGCCGAAAGTGGCATTCTCAAAAGCCCCTTCAATGTCCACGAACACGCCCATTGTGTACTCTTCAGATTCCAGCCCGGCTTCAATCTTGCTAGCAAGATTGTAAAAGGCTGATTCACATGATTTTCCACACTGGTAAGCGTGTTGATTTCTACTAAGTGGATTTTTACTACCCGGAAAATGGGATATTCGCCGTTGCCAACGTACAAAGGTACAAAAATCTTGCGCAAAATCTTCCTCTCAAACACTCCAAGTGTCGCTTCATCGGTTGCTGTCATCGTCCACGCTTCTGCGCCATGCGTTAGGACGGACATGATGAGAGTCTTGTATACTGTTAGTTTTGTTCGTCGATAGAGGACTTTGCTGCTCAGTTGCAGTCCAAAGTAGCACTTATTGGTAAGAGAGATTCTATGTTGGATTTCAAGGCTGACATTGTTATCGATGTTAATGCTGGTTCCTAAATAAACGAAGTCTTTTAAAACCTTTAATCATAACTGTCAACACTGACGTGGGTGCCGATACGCGAGTGCGCCGACTGTTTGTTTGATGACAGGAGGTACTTCGTTTTGCCCTCGTTCACAACCAGACCCATTCGCTTTGCCCCTTTATCCAGTTTGGAAAAGGCAGACCCTTCCCAATTCTGACGGTGCTGCTGGTGTTGAGCAACGTCATCTTGCAAAGCCGTATTAGTTTTGTGGGGATACCAAATTCAGATATCGCGGCATACAGATAACTCCTTTTCGTACTGTCGAAGGCAGCTTTGAAGTCGACGAAAAGATGGTGTGTTTTGATTCTCCTTTCATGGGTCTTTTCCAAGACTTGATGTATTGTAAATATTTGGTCGATGGCAGACTTTCCAGCTCTAAAGCCACACTGATAAGGTCCAATCAGTTCGTTGATGGTGGGCTTCAGCCTTTCACACAATACGCTAGAGCCTTATAGGTGATATTTAAAAGATTAATCCCGTGGTAATTGGCACAGATTGCAAGATCACCCTACTTATGGATTGGGCAGAGCACACTTAAATTCCAATCGGCAGGCATGCTTTCATCCGCCCATATTTTGCATAAAACCTGATGCATGCACCTTACCATCGTATAGTATATGGTTATAATAATGGAGGAACTATGCTTCAACAAAAATTCTTTGATAGTGTAGTCCTACGGCGCTCGCAAAAAATTAAAAATAAGAAAATATTTGATAAACTCTTCGGTAACAACCACCAAAGTGAAAAGCAGACGACAAATAAAATTGTTGCTGTTTCTGAAACTATCGACGTGAATGTATAAAGCATAGATACTTACGATTATTTACTATAGTTCGTTGCACTAGCGATCGGATATTTAAAAAATGGAAGCTTTGAAAGTGATTTCTAGGTACAGGGTGGGCCAAATAAGACCTACTAACGTTAAGCACGAATAACTTTTTTATTTTTTGACATATTTATTTTTCTCTTTTTGAAGGTTATAATTGAATTGTTGGAAATTTATTATGGAACCCTACAGTACAACACAACGCGTAAAAATTATCGAGTTTTTCTATTCTTGTCAACGATCAAAATTGTTTTAACGCAGCGTAAATATCGGCATATGTCGGATGAAGCCCATTTCCATTTAAATGGTTATGTCAAAAAACAAAACTGTAGATTGTGGGGCTCTGAAAATCCAAGGGCAACACACCAACATCAGTTGCACCCATCTAAATGTACTGTTTGGTGCGGTGTTATGACCACTACAGTTATCTGTCCACATTTCTTCGAAAATGAGGATGAAAGGCCGGAATCGATTTCTGGAGCTTCTTACAGAACATTGATTAAAAACTTTTTGCGGCCAATGGCGGAGCAGTATCCTAATTTGTGCTTTCAACAAGATGGAGCAACTGCGCATACTGCTAGACAAAAACGCGTTAAAAAGAGCCAATCTTTGTATCGAGAAAAATGGTGAACATTTGTCTGATGTAATATTTCATACATAATTTCCATAAAATATATTCAATGTATAAAAACAATTAACCATGATAAATGATTATTGCAAAAGTTATTTGTGTTTAACATTAGTAGGTCTTATTTGGCCCACCCTGTAGAAGTGCCAGTTTGTTTTTAGACTATTTGGTTTTAAGTGCAAACCCATTGATCCTAAACCTAGTGGCGTGCCACGCAGGATAGTGACACACCTTTCTCTCTCTTCATTCTTACAGCTCCTGCAATAGTCGCAATAATGTATGTATGTTCAAGACAGTGATCTGTGATCAAAGTTACTAACATAGAGACCCCTCTCCCTGATTTGTCTGCTTACAATTCCTTGCCATGCCACTGTGCCCTGGCAACCATGTCATGTGGATGCGGAAATATTCCACCGTCTCATTAAGAGATGCCCGGATTTTGCAAGCAAAGACGGAATTAGTGGCAATCTCACCAAGAGACGTTGAACAAACATACGTTGAACTTTCTAAAACCTGTTTTTAATAGTAGTCTTGTCGCGAGTCGTGGTCCTTTCACCGTGAGTGTTTTTCGGACCCTCTTGCGGCCTATGGTCTTTTGCATGAAAATACTGCTACAGTAGTTTCCCTTGCCCTGACCTCTACATTCATGTTCCAATTGAAATTTCTTGTCGAGAATTACACCAAAATATTTTGACACTATCTCCTACTTCCAGCCTTACATTATGTAATGATGCCTTCACAAATTTTGGAATTTTATATTTATGAAACCACTAATTGGGCTTTAAATGTGAGATTGTTATATAGTATTTATACACTCATTGACAATAATGACTATGGAAACTCTGCGCCCGCTAAGTAAAGTAACATTTTTGATACAAACAAGAGGTATTCAGTTGAAAAGATTTTCCGCACCTTTGTAATGTTAAAAAAAATTAAATTAGTAAACAACAAAAACGTGTTGACATTTGAAGGTGACATGCAGCTCAAAAATGAAAAAAATATATATATGAGTATACTAACGAACTATCATACAAGTAATTGGCATTAAAAAGGAAAACCTTCGAAGCATTTCCAGACTCTTTTTATTAAACCTGCTTTTAATGTATATAAATACATACACATATTTGTATGTCTATGTATGTTTATCATAATTATGCAATATTTATTTAAACCAAAACACATTTCGGCCGTGTGTGGAATTTTTGCTTTGCTGCAATAATTATGGACTTTATTTAGTTAAATAGTAGCTACTTGTTTTCTTTGCCAGTTTATGTTTAATTTGTTTGATTTTACATTATAGATATTTAGCAAATGAGAGATAACTCCTACCATTTTACTTCTAATGTTTGTCTTGAAAAGATTTCAAGTGGAGTTTGCATTACTTAGATGTATGTATGTATGTATGTATGTATATAAATCTATCATAAATAATACCTATCATTATTCCGTGGATAGATGTTAACGCATGTGGGGAAAGTTCTTTACTGTTATTCGCTTTGAAGTGGTCATAAACAATTCAAACAGCTGACAACTTCGAGAGAAACAGATTCTTCGTTGTCGTTTATTTATACTTTACACGCGACTCAATAGGGTAGGTTATGTTAAATGATTGCTAAAGGAGCAAAGACCCGCAAAGTGTAGTTATTAAGTAACTAGCAATTTCTGCTGAATTTCACCCAAATATACTCTCGTGACAGACTGCTGCAACCACCAGCTTAGAGATCCGAAGTAAAGATTGCAAGGGTCGTCAACGTTTATGTTTGAAAGCCGCCAAGGCCGCAGACCACTTGGAGTTACCCAGGGTGTACCCTAGCAATGTCTACTAATATATATAGCTAAAAATGGGTGAAATCTAAGGTGCTCGATATTGGTTAAGTAAAGTTAAGTAAAATGTGCTCCGCTTCTTTCCAATTCATCGTTAATGCTGAGTGTGTTTGTGGGAGACTACCATTAATTGATACTGGATGCTTTTCGAATAGGGTATGAAATTGTTGGAGTATCATTTTGTAGGATAAAGTCGAGACACACACAGCAATTCGAAAAAGAAGCTCGACCATCACCTAACAAATGCTGTATGCGTCCATTTTAAACAGAACATATTTTAACTTTCTGTCTCCAGCAGGTTTTTTTTTGGGTCTTTATTCGTTGAGCTCGATATTGTGTCAATAAACTTTCTTCCAAACACAAAGACCTGTTTCAACGAGTGTTGTCATCGTCTAAGCTTTGCAAAATTATAAATGAAAATATTTGTTTTTTTATGGACAATAGAAATCCAGGGTTTCATGCCATGGATAAGAGATAATTCATATTAACCTCATTCCCGGCCAAATTCATTCGCTACTGGTTTATTACTTAGGTACTCTATCACCTATAATAGGCATATACATATGTATATACATATACAATAACTATATCACACATTTAGAAAATTTTTCAATATCAAAAACATGAACAGTTGATTTTTTTCGCACACAATGATAAAAAATGATTAAAAAAATCGTTTTCAACGCTGATTTTTTTATGCCGTTTTTAATTTTGTTGTTAAAAAGAAGAAAACGAAAATCATTCTTTGACGGGTTTTCACTGTGGTAGTAAACTATTGCATTCACTCTCCCTCAAGAGTGTTAAAATTTTATACGATTGAGCTGCAGTTATAGGGATTGGTAAAGACTTTGCTAATTTTCTTGGCTCCTTTATGATCCTAAGGGCGTGTACTGAAATAAAAAAATTGGGACGAACAGTGTTGTTGTTGGCTTGTCGACATCACACCCAGAAACTAATTTTGAAAGAAGCGTTTGAAGAGTATATGCATAACTATCACGTGGAATAAAATCCACATTTTTCGAAAATTAAAAGGTCTGGGGCTTCACTTGATAAATTACTATATAGAACAAAATATTCTTAAAAAAGGAAGTCATACAAGAGAATACTACAAAAAGGTTCACATCTCTCTCTCCTGTATTTCGAAAGTGGAGCTAAAAACGACATCAACTTCAGGATCCCATCAGCATCAAGCAAGGTGGATAAAAAAAGATAAAATATGATATATAGTACACATATAAAAAAATTTAGTATGTTTGCGAATATGCCTACAATAGGGGCAAAAAAAGTACATATATACATATTTATATTATAAAGTATATATGCATATTTAATGATCATTTTTGTGTTTAAATAACTTTTTTAAATAAAAAAATTATATAGAATGATGGAAATCTTTATGTGGACTTTTAAAATTTTTTCTGTGAAGTAGAAAAGACGAAATCCGTCAAGTAGCTGATCCACATTGAAGCCGCATTTTCCATGACATTCTACAAGATTTTCGATGATAAATGTTTACATTCCTGTCGAATATGTTCCTTAAGGTCTACGATTATCTGTAGCCCTATTTCAAGTAGCCCAAAAGAAAGAAGCCGAGGATGGTTAAATCGATCGATCTTGATGGCCATGCCAAATCGGCAAAATAGGAGATGACGACCAGAACACGCTTTCTTTACAATATCCATTGTGGCTGTGCTGTGGGGGTGATCTCACCGTCTTGTTAAAACCATATATTCATTAATCAATCCCCGCTTATCCAATTCCGGCAGCAAGAAAGCGTTTTTAATGCCAGTGATAAAGCGGTGACTATATTCCCAATGACGTTTTAAAAAAAAAAAACGGCTGTATCAGTATGCTTTGAGTGGATACAATGTCTCTTCGTGTATTGCACGCGGATTTTCAGTGTACTAAAACTGAAGAGTTTGCTTATTAGAATTCCACTTAAGTGGAAATGCGCCTGCTCGTTCATAATGATGATATAAATCACACAAAATGGTTCTCTTCTTTGTTGAGATTGAGAAGACATTCACTGATGCATTGTTTGCACTTTATTTAGGGACATGTGATACCCAATTGCGTAGCCAATCGCCTGGTTAATGCTTTTTTGTTCTCAGCGACTTCGATCTCGAGTAGCTAAGCGCCGGAGTGTTTGCCAAGTTGGCAAGGCACGATTAGGAACTCGAGTTCATATTCACACTGCGCCAACATCACCGACCGGTAATGGGTAAAAAAAATTCACACAATTATTCCACCCTCTTGCGGAGCATAGCGCTAGTTCATAAGTTCAAATATGCTTGGCGTACGCCAACATTTTCAAAAATTATAACATCTTCCGATACGGTGATTATTTTTGTATATGCATACTGAAACCAGAAAAAGTAAAACAATGCCAGTGGCTTTGTGGCCACGTACGTTCATTCACTCGCCACAATCTACATCAAAGCGACATTTTTTAGAACTTCCATATTTCACGTCTAAGCCACAAACTAGAGTAAATTCGATATACGGAAAACTTTCTTTTATTATTTCAGAAATGCGTACGATCAGAGTACCTAACATCTTAATCACTAGAGAAGTTTGATGTCGCAAACTGTGATCGCAACAGACAGTTTGAAAAATCCTCACTCGGTTCTACAATTATTTTTATTATAAATTATATTCCTCACCTGATTTCAAATATTAGTCGACAGTAAATATTATATATACAAAGAACTGCCACTTCAAGATCATTCCAAAAAAAGGCAGGCTTTGGAAAGATCAAAGATCAGAGATGAAACGACTAGCATGTATTATGTTTGTGTTTAAATTATATGAGATTAGATTTGTGGATGGTTGGACAAGTCCAAGCACTCCGTCAGGAGACCATTGTACTACACCCGGATAGAATGCAGTAGAAAGAATCGAGATAGGAAAGATAAAATGTGGATGGTAAGACGGAAAAATTAGTTTGAGGTCACTCTTCCACAAATCTCTTGGATTCATTAATGAATCTTAAGAGATCCGGAAGAGGAAAAGTATGAACCTTATTTATACTCAGTATAACGCAACCCAATATCTTAAGTCTGATTCTGAAAAACGTCGGACAGCTATAGAGAAAATGCTTTGCAGTGTTGTCATCCTAAAGACAGGATAGGCATATCGGGCTGTCGACGACCCCCATGGTAGCCATATGCTGACCACAGACGTTGTGCCCTGTGATTACACCCACCAGTACTCTGAGGTCCTTTCTGCTGAGTTTTAGGAGAAAGGTCGCTATTTTTCTGTTTGGTTCTTTTACAAAGCACTTGGGTACTCTGCACGAGTTCAATTCAGACCAACGTCCTCTATGGGTATACCTCTTGAAGTCGTCAATCCATAGTTGAATCGATGCAGAATTGACACCTAGAAAGGGTTCAGGTCCTAGTGGCATACTTGCAGAGTCTTCCCTGTAATACCACAATGTTCAGGCATTCAAAAACGGCTAACTTTTTTGTGTTTTGCAACACTGTTCAATTTTGTCTTACATTCACCGACTAATTTAGAAGAGCAGCGTGGGTTAGCAAGGGCTTTCAGTGCAGCTTGACTGTGACTACAAATTCCAATACTGTTGCCCCGCCACTTTTTCTCAATTAGCCAGTACGGCACATTCAAGATCGCATAGACTTCCGTAAGGAATACCGTGGCCATCTGTCCTGTGGCATAGGAGTACTTAGTGTTTTCGTCTAAATACCATCCGGATCCGCTTCCATCACTGGTTTTGGATCCGTCGGTGTAGAAAGAGTGCTTGTATCCCGTTAATAGATTCTCTAGACTTAACCATTGATCTCTATCAGGGATCAAAATATCATACTTCCTACCGAAGCTAGCAAAAGGCACCCGATTGCCCACTGGCATCGAGAACAGTGTGCACCGCTCCGATAACTGGTGGTATATCTAACAGTGGCCAGTGCTTACTTCATTTCCCCAGACTCCTTGAGCCTGTACGTCGCCTTCATTGCTTCGATGCCATTGCCAAAGACTCTCTTACACTGCCAGAAGACTCTTAGTGTTCGAGAGACCTTCTGCTCGACATGCTTCTTCCAGGTAAGCTTACTATCTAGGATTACTCCTAAATATTTAACCTCAGAAGACAGTTGCGGTATTACCTCTTTCAATGTGGGTAGTAACAGGCTTTCCATATTACGGTGCCTAGTGAAAAGCACTAAGGTACTTTTTATAGGATTCATCGAAAGACCATGCAATTCGCACAAATGCTCAATCTTATTTAGAGCTACCTGCATTTTATTCCATATACCTTCAAGTGATCGTCCTGAGATGAATACGCACACATCGTCCGCGTTGGCTTGGATATGTGCAATTTACTGCACATCATTAAGGAGAGAGTCCACAACAAAGCACCAAAATAGGGGAGAGAGTATACCGCCCTGTGGGCAATCCTTCTTAACCTCAACCTCCTTCAACTCCTTGACCCTTTCTCAATCCATGATAAGCAGTCTTTTGGATAGCATAGAGTGAGTCCATCTGACAATGATTTCTTCTACTCTATAACTTTTGATAGAAGAGCACATAGAGTCAAAGGTAGCATTGTCAAAAGCTCCTTCAATATCCACAAACACACCTAGAGCGTACTCTCTTGTTTCCAACCCTTTTTCGATTATGCTGAAGCACTCGTGCAGAGCCTACACATATATCTATATTTTGACGAATTGGCTGAATGAATAATAATGAGGTTACGAGGTTGGCATTTTATTTCAATAGTATTGCGAACTAAATTAGCCAAGCTTGAAAGCTTACTTACGAAAAAGTGAATGCAAGCCTAATTAATGTACGAGTACTTCCAAATATCGATCGTAATTGGTTATTGAACATTTTATATTTCTATTACTTTATGTTATAGTGAATGGGAGCTGTAAAGTTTTCTGAGAACTTTTATTTAATATTCCAATTATTATTTAAAAAAATATGCATGCACCTTAAAAGGTAGTAAAGAGTTATTTGACAGCTAACTATTGTGTGTGATGCCTTTCCCCCTCTAACTGGCCTCTTGATATTTCTTCTGTAGTAAGATAATAAGATGCTATCTGAGCAGTATCCACTGTTTTTGGCAACTAAAGATGACCTGATACCCACAGTTTCATTTGGAAGGAAATTTGATGTCAGATTTCCATTGTGTGAGCAATAGAGCAATACAGAATGCATGCAGGGAGGTTTGACGGAAATTTTCTTTACCGATGGGTCCAAGAATGAAATAGGGTCTGGAGACGCATGGTAATTAAACGATAGTAATAAGTATCATTATGCTATGGGGAAAATGGCAACTGTTTTCGAAACAGATGTTTTTGTCATCCTGAAAGTAGCCGAATGGATAATCGCGAGGAGAAACAGATTGAAGTTTTCAGTGACAGTCAGGCTGCACTGAAGGTCCTGGAGAACGCGAAGCAAGCCTCAAAGATTGTTCAAGAATGTAAGAAGAAGCTTAATTCTGTTACAAGACAAAACAGGCTTGTACTTATATGGGTTCCAGAACACTCCGGTGTTCAAGGAAACGAAATTGCTGATGAATTGACCAGTCGTAGATCAGCGATTCCCCCACAAGGCCAGAACCAATAATCGGAATCAGTTCCGCAGGCAAGGAAAGTCCCGAATGTAAGATTGACCTTGATGAACTTAATGACTACTTCATTAGTGTTGGTAAGAAAACAAATTGTGCTTCTACTTTAAAAGAGTCCTCACCTTGTGCTACTCTAAAAGAACAATTTCAATTTATGACAGTTTGTGAGGTAGATGTCCTGAAAGCTTTATCCAAAATAAAGTCTAATGCAATAGGCGACGATGGTATCTCGCTAAAATTCGTCCGTATAGTCATCCAATATATAATAGGACCCCTTACCCATATAATAAACCATTGCTTGACTAGTTCATGTTTCCCAGCAGTATGGAAAAATGCTATAGTTTTCACAGTCGCAAAAAAGGCAAATGCTATTTATGCTGGGGACTATAGACCTATCAGCATACTGCCCACATTTTCCAAAGTTTGCGAAAACTTGATGGCCACGCAAATTTCATCATTTGTACAGAACAATCGTCTACTCTCTCCAATCGTCTACTCTCTTACAATCTGGCTTTAAACAAAGTCACAGTTGCTCGACTGCAATGGTTAAAATACTGGACGACATAAGAATTAGTTTTGACAACGGAGACTTGACTCTACTTTGCTTACTTGACTTTTCTAAAGCATTTGATTCAGTGAATCACAAATTGTTATGTTTGAAGCTTAAACCCTACTTTGGCTTCTAAGACAGTGCGGTGAAGCTCATGGCCAGCTACCTTGGAGACAGAACGTAGAAGGTCAAGACCAGTAAATCAACATCTCAGTCTAGATACGTACACACTGGTGTTCCGCAAGGGTCTATCCTTGGACCGCTTTTATTTAGTCTTTTTGTCAATGATGTTTTTAACGTTTGTCAGTATGTGAATGTCCATGCGTATGCTGATGATATACAATTGTACTTGTCCAGTCGTATTGGTCTCGTTGAAGATTTATGTTTCAAAATAAACAGTGATTTGTCTGCTATTTTTGTATGGGCTAATGAAAACTCTTTATGTCTGAACGCGTCAAAGTCATATGTCTTACCTATATGTAATAGTGTCGTGCATGTTGACAATATCCCTAAATTGTGGATAGGTACAAGTTTCCTTACCTTTATGGATAAGGTAAAAAATTTGGGGTTCATTCTCAACACAAAACTTACCTGTGCTGACCATATAAATAGGGTTGTGGGGAGCATTTATGCTCCACGCGGTATGTATATGGGATGATTCCAGGTCAAAATCCCGAAAACACATGCCCGAATGGACATTCACCCGAAACCCAATCACCCGAAAATAATTTACCCGAATAAATTTGCCCGAATACGAATACCCGAATCTTATTAATTTTCCCGAAAAATGCCCGAAAAATGCCCGAAAAAATAAAAATAAATTTTATATAAAAATGTTAATAAATAATTAAAAAAAGAGGGAAAAAATATAACAAAAATAGAAATAAACAAAACTTTGTACTTGTGCTGGAGGGCATTCCAGATGATCTTCCGCGACTCGTTTTAAATTAACCTTCACTAATTCCGCTTTCGCTGTATCCTGATTGGGCGGATGTTCATGAGGAGATTTTTTAGGGCCTTTTAAAACTATTAACTCAGAAACTGTCTGCAATGTAATTGCCCGCGCTTTGCATTCTTTTCTTCGAACCAATTGACAGTCCCAATAGAATTGATTATTTTTCGACGGTTTGGATCTGACATAAATGTATCCTCCGATTATTAATTTTTTTCCGACAAGTTGTGCCACTTCCTCAATTTCTTCCATTTTTATGAATAATTAAGAACGAATGACTGACTGATGAATTTGACACAAGAATTTTGACAACATTTGTTATGAATAAATAAAGGAATAGCACTCTTTTGTTCTTTTCTTGCATGTACTTCAAGTGTATACTAATTCTTAATTATTTTAAATTTTTTTTTCTTTTCGGGTAAAAGGATATGGGATTGGCAAATATGACCACATCTCTGCATGGCGATCAAGGTTACTGGGATGTTGCCTTAATAGTTATTTGTCTGCTAGAAATTGCATATTTTTATGCAAACTTACATTATTCAAGTCTCCGCCCTATCTGACAGAGAAGTTGATACCAGTAAGGTCTCGCAGACACAACAAATTCATCGTTCTAAAATTTAATTACCTACCATCATCTAGATTATTTATACATTAACGCTATTAAAGTGTGGAACTCATTACCCGACACTGTGAAGGCTGGACTTAACAGATTTAACTTCAGGGCACAAGTCTATAATTACTTTAAAAGTGTTTGATTGCATTAAATTAGGGCATTAAATTTCTCTCTACATTCTCTAATTATTACTTTTGTTCTTTCTTCTCTAAATCCTTCTTTTCTTTTCCTATTGCTTCTTTTCTTCTTATTATTATAGTTAAGTTAGATATATTGGATTAATTCGTAAATGAACTGGTGTATAATTTAGATTAAGAAACTTGCACGTTAAAAATATTCCAGTTGCTTATAATATTGTTGAAGTACTATTAAAAGACCTTGTCTTACTATGTACTATTTATATAAACAAATAAACAAATAAAATAAATCATGAATTGGATCAGTAATTATGAAGGCAATGGTCCGGTCTAGAACGGTGCAGAACTGCAAAGTGTTTCGTGACAAGTCCGAACAGAAAACTGTGAAACTTTCTACTAAAACTTGGAAGGAAAGACGTTCGGTTGATGGTCGGTATCATTACAGGACACAACCCATGGGGTAAGCATATGACCACCATTGGAATAATTGAGGACCCAATGTACCAGTCGTGCTTTGAGGAGGCGGATAGCACTGAGCACTCTCTCTGTGAGTGTCCTGCCTTTGCTAGAGCACGGCTACGAGTTTTAGGTTCCGATTTCGTGAGAATGACTAATATTCGTTCTCTAAAACTGGAGGATATTTACAGATTTGCCAAAGAATCTGGAAAATTCTCACAGGACTAACTATCTCTATCTCTCTCTCTATTCTTTCCTATCTCTTTCTCTGCTACTTTTCTCCTTCCCTCCTTGACTATCTACCCCCTTTCCAGAGCTTTAAATACAATGGGCTTTTTAGCCCGAGTGTTTTAGGAGCCACCAAATCTCCTAGTGCTCCTTGGCTCGACCTTATCAAATTTAAAATTTTCAATTTCAAGATAATAAGAGCAGCAATTAAGTTTTTCGATCTTAACGCCTTTGAGGTGTTGAAGGACAAAAGAGCCGAGTACTCACAACGGCATACCTGGTTTTAATACAGACGTCTTGCCACAGCATCGAAATTTATAACTGTTTTGGATGGTTGCATGAGTGAGGATTAGGACTTCGAGTAGCTTTAAATAAAAAAAAGGAATATCTTGCCAAATCTATTTTATGCGCCAAAGATTATTGATGATCAGAACACATTTTATATAATCAACAAACGACATTTTTGGTTTTGTTAATTTATCAGCTTGGTTTATTCACAAAATGAGATGTTTAGAATTTGATTTAGTAATAACATATATAATGATTGCTTTTTATGTTTCTGGTCGAACAATGGAAAGGAAACGGAAAGCGAACAGCACACACAATCAAATTCATTGTACCAGTTCTTTATGGTGATAAAAATTGTGCTTGCCTGTCGTATAATACGTTCGATGCATGCTTGTCTTGTTAATCCATGTCGAAAATTGTGGAAATTAATCGCATGAAAATGTTTACGATTTAATTCCATTTTTTCCCAAGCCACTGTAAATAACACTAAAAAGGCTCACACATCAAAACGTTCCGCGTCGTATATGGTAAAATATAATATGTTACATTTTTCAGTGGAAACACGATCAGAAATGTAAATAGGAACCATCGAAAGCATCCCCATAAAGTTTTGAGGAATGCAACTTGAGTGACAGACCTCGTCTGAGTTAACAAATTCTCTGTCTCTGCACATACAAATATCTGACAACATTAGACAAGGTTTTTGAAAAAATGTATGACGTGAAAATATGACGTGTCTAGGTTTTGAGCGTAATTATTGGACCATTAAATAGAGAAATGCCATTTGACAAATCGCTTCTCTTCTTTTTCCTGTGCATACTTTTATATTTCCTAACGTAACGATTTTATACAACTTTTGGAAATGAATTTCCAAAACCAATGTCTAATAAAATCATGTTTAGTGATGAGGTTCATTTAGTGAGCTCATTAGTGACTTCCTGAACAAACAGAATGCAATATTTGAAGCACATCCCAGCGATGTGTCCCGAAGCTCTCACTTTCTGGTGCATGAGCATGGATTTGGAATGCCTCTGATTTTAACAGGACTCCCTTGCCGCTCGGCTACTACAAGTGAAACCGTAGATTTATTGAAGAAAGAGTTTCTCATACTTATGTGAGGTTCATTGCCATGTATGTACAGCAGCCTCGAATATCAAGTCTCGAAAAAATATATTGAAATTAATATTTTATCAATATATATCGATAATTTCCAATCCTTTTATGATAAATTCCAGAATGCAAATTGTAAAATTTTTAGTTGTTGCAGTGATCCGGTGATATCTGATAATGCCATTAAATTCCTTCTGATTCTTCTTATTAATTGGCGCTATATCCGCTTACGCGATTTTGGCCGAGTTTAAAAAAGCGCGCCAGTCGTTTCTTTCTCGTGCTAACCGGCGCCAGTTGGACACACCAAGTGAAGCCAAGTCCTTCTCCACCTGATCTTTCCAACGCAGAGGAGGCCGCCCTCTTCCTCTGCTACCACCAGCTGGTACCGCATCGAATACTTTCAAAGCCGGAGTGTTTGTATCCATTCCGACGACATGACCCAGCCAACGTAGCCGCTGGATCTTTATTCGCTGCGCCATGTCTATGTCGTCGTAAAGCTCATACAGCTCATCGTTCCATCGTCTGCGATATTCGCCGTTGCCAACGTGCAAAGGTCCAAAAATCTTACGCAGAATCTTTCTCTCGAACATTCCAAGCATCGCTTCATCGGATGCTGTCATCGTCCAAGCTTCTGCGCCATACGTTAGGACGGGCATGATGAGAGTCTTGTAGAGTGTTAGTTTTGTTCGTCGCGAGAAGACTTTACTGCTCAGTTGCCTACTTCCTTCTGATTAGTCCATTTAATTTTCCATTTCGCACGAACAGTATTCGACCTCGAAGTGCAAGCGGACTATTCGTAAATCTCCATAGTTTATATATCTAAACACGTAAGTCGACTTTTAATTTCCTCCATTAGCATATACTAACTAAAAAAAATATAAAATTCGTAAGTATATACATACGTATTTACAAGTAAGCCATCCATGCGCCAAACCAGTTGACCACCCGTTCCGTTCGTGCATCTGTGCAACACACTTGACCATGAAGCATCACATATCTTGCACCAGTTGCTTTACAACTCGTAGCAGTTAATTTTTACTTCTTCCAACTAAATTTAGTTTCATTTATTTGTAGTACTACATTTATTTTAGCGCTCATTTACTGCACTCAATTCGCTAATGCGTAAGTGCAAAAGTAGTTCGAAAGAATTCCTGAGATACTGCTATTCACATGTGTGCATGTGTGTGTAAATAATGCAACTAAGGTAGGTAGGATGTGTTCGTGTTTATGCTGCTACTGAACACCTGCTACCTTCAACAGATAAGTGAGTGAATCAAACACCACCGCCTATTATGTTTACTTATTTTGCTTGTTGTTTTAATGATCATTGTCTGGAGGCTTCTAAACCACCTTGAAACCATTTTAAAAGCATACGTATATAATGTACATGTTTTAATAATCGGTCGTTAATTGATTTATTAAGCAATGCTTAGTTGAGTTACTTAAGGGGTAACACCACTGTAGAAATTTCAAAAAATTGATTTTTTTTTTATAAGCTTAAAAAATTCTTTGAACCTTTTAAAATACAGAACAAAAAGTTTTATACGTTACCGAAGTTTATTTCATAAATATTTTAAGCTTTTAACCAAGCGTTAGTGACTGCTACCTAACGACTTCTCCAAATTTCCAAACTTTAAACGCGTTTTTCTCAAAACACGTTTTCTGAAATTGGCACGCAGCATAACTCAAACATTTTTAAATATTTTTAATCAGGTTTTTCACTACGTCTGTATAATAACCTTCTTAAGAGAAGAGCGTAGGGGATTTTCGATAGATGAATTTAAACGATTGTTATAATTATTTAAGTGCCGTTTTTTTAGTCCAAAATAGAGTTTTTTCCTTCAAATGCTTGCTAATTCCACAAAAATAAATATTTTTTAAATCCCCTACGTGTTTCTCTAGCTATTCTTATCTAGATTAAGAAAAAAAATGTTTCTTTGTTCCAGATTAAAATTTGCACCCTCTGTGCTGCGTGCCGCGGAGCTCCTTCAAGAGAAACCACATTACAAAAATGTCTCCAATGCCGCCATTTTGTAAAATTTTTCGATCAAACTTTGTAGTTTTGTATTTTAGTATATAAGTAATAACTTCCCAAATCAGAGTGATTGTTTTCCCTTTCCTTCTATACAAAAAAATTCTTTAAAAATCGTGTTTATTTTACGCGTGTACAGTGGTGCTACCCCTTAAGGTTTTTGTTGGAATTTTCATTTTCAGGTGAATTAGTTAAAGATTCAGCTTTCATGAATACATCATTTCGGGTCACGTTAAAGTTAGTAAGTAGGCCTGGATTTCGGCATTAAACTATTATTCTTTCCAAATTTTCTAATGGCGATTGTTGTTCTCGTATTATTGCTTATATTTTGGGATTTGGAAGGGACATTTTCTTAGTGTTTTTTTATAATTATTGGTAATTTCCTTTTTGTATCTATGTTTGACATGGCGGCCGCCGTAGCCGAATGGGTTGGTGCGTGATTACCATTCGGAATTCACGGAGAGGTCGTTGGTTCGAATCTCGGTGAAAGCAAAAATAAAAAAAACATTTTTCTAATAGCGGTCGCACCTCGGCAGGCAATGATAAACCTCCGAGTGTATTTCTGCCATGAAAAAGCTCCTCATAAAAAATATCTGCTGTTCGGAGTCGGCTTGAAACTGTAGGTCCCACCATTTGTGGAACAACATCAAGACGCACACCACCAATAGGAGGAGGAGCTCGGCCAAACACCTAACAGAAGTGTACGCGCCAATTATTTATTTTTTTTATCTATGTTTGACAATTGTTGAGTTAGGCTTAATTTTGGTAAGTAAGATTGTTGTACTCCTTGACATAAATAAATAATAAAAAATTGCAAACAGCTCTCACAAGTGTTGCAAATGCAACAGAATATACATATGTATGTCACTACTGTGAGCGTCACAAAAAGTGAGTAGTTTTTTATATTATGTAGTGTTAAAGTTTTTATTTCAGTCTGTTATTGATCAAAAGTTTCAATTAAAGAAAACACAGTACAAAAAAAGAAAAACAACAAAAAATAAAAATAGTTATAAAAAAGTATATGGAATGCATAACATTCAAAAACCATTAACATGAAGTAAACAGTTCGATTGTATTCCATTTAGCTTTGGTGCTTTACCGAATCTTCAAGGCATTGTATCCGCAAGATAGTTCTAATGCCTTGAGAGACTTTGCATTATTCTTTAATTAATGTCCGTCTTATTGGAAATAGTTCTCTGTCTGATTTTACTATCAGATTGCTTCTACAAATGCTCGCTAAGATTAAGGTCTGCGAATTGCGCTGCAGTATCACGAGTCTCAAGCGTTTGGTATATAAATTATCAACGTTTGCTTGGCATAGTTGTGCTGTTGAAAGATTCAGTTTCCTGGTAGTCACATTACTTTAACAAAGTCAAAGACTAGAAGTAAATCCAGAAAAAACGGAACTGACACTGTTCAGCAAGAAACATAAAACACCTGCTTTTAAACAAATATTCCTAGGGGGAAACCTTTAGAGTAACAGAAAGGACTAAATATTAGAACTTGTACTGGATAGGAAGGTAAATGCGGCAGATTACAGTCGCAGATAGAATACGCAAAGCTCCGACGCCGTTGTGCTTCTGCGGAAGGCAAATTGGGGGAAAATGGGGGTTGAGACCCAGAATGATATACTGGTTATACACAGTAGTATTCAGACCAATTCTCTACTACGTTATTGCAATATGGTGGAATGCCCTTGAGAAAGGCGTCTCTTAACGAGATGGCTGAGTCATTTCACCTAATGTTAACATGAGTTCCAGGCTATTGTGACATTGAGGATAACTGCAGAGCCGATTAACTAGCGAAAATCTGCACCAATTTGAACGATGAGTACATAGTACAATAGGGTATGCGTACCCTTGCAAACATGTATACTGATTATCTTTGAGGAAATTGTAAGAGCAGCGAATGAAAGATGGCGTAATGAAACCATTTGCAAAATCGTCCGACAGCTGTGGCCGACTCTCAATGCTAAACGCACGGAACTTCTGCTAAGACGAGATAAGCACTGTCTTAGCACACTGATTTCAGTTATAACGGTGCATTGCTTGATCAGTAGGCACGCCCAGAGAATTGGTGTGCAAACACATGACTTCTGCAGAAGTTGTCTAGATATGAGGAAGAGAATATCCCGCAACTTTTGTGTCACTGTCTCACGTAGACTCACTATTTTGAGTAGACAATGCTTTAATGAATTGGAAGATCACAGTTCTGTCGGAATCAAGGATCTTATAAAATTTAGTAACCACTGGTTTTAGGAGAGATAAGGACAAGTTCCCCATGCGGCATTACAATGAGCTATGAGCCTGAGTGTGTCCCATAGTGAACAACCGCTTCAGCCAAACCTAACCTAATCTAACCAACAAGCTGAACTATTTTTAAATGGCAATCGACTAATCTTCGTCAAAGAAATGAAGTACCTGGGTGTAGTAATAGACGATCGACTGAGGTTCACCAATCATGCTAAGTACGTTGTCGAAAAATTTCAACGAGTATATAAAAACGTATGCCGATATGTTAGACCCACATGGGGTGTACACGCGGAGAACGTTATGACAATTTATAAACAAGTTGTGGAGCCAACTATATATAACTTACGCTGCAAGTATATGGTGCAAAGCCATACAGTTTAATTATATTCGCCGTCTTCTCTGCTCGTTCCAAAGAAATTTCGCTATACGAGCAATCAGAGGCTTTCACACAGTTTCGGCCAATTCGGCTCTGGCGCTTTCAGGGTTCACGCCACTGCATCTGAAGATAAAAGAAAGCAAGTTTGAAACAGGCGCTTGTTGATCAGCTTTTGTCGTTCATAAACAAGATGACGACTGGACGACACGTAAATTTAAATTGCATGACACATGCATTGTCTTCCAGGCTGAAGCTCTAGCAATTGACGCTGCACTGAAGTGGGCTCAGAAAGAATTGAAAATGGAAAAACTAGTCATATATAGCGACAGTCGCTCTTGTTTAGAAGCTATCCAAAATCGGAGCAATCCTAATCCCTTAATTGCATTAATTCATCAGCACCTGCACCTTCTTCGCCAGGGACACAGAATTGACTTTTACTGGGTCAACGAAGTCTGTCGGGTCCGCTACTAAAGTAATATATTTGTTTACTTTTTTTGATGTGCCCAGTATATTCCTATATATGTATATGTACAGAGCAAAGACTTATATATGTTCATTTTTAATTTAAAGTAGAGTAGGAAAATCGTGCCAAGGTTTTAAAAATGTATCTAAATGCAGCACAATTGACAGTACTCTATTGTATGTACGTATGCATAATGAAAGAGTGACAAGAATTTCAGAATATTTGGCTGAATAACGGCAATTTCACCAAAAATGTATGTATACAGCTTCTTATGATGTGAACCCAATGCCCAGTTGGCTGCTGAGGAATTTCAGTAATTGCATTTCTCAGGCACTTGCAGATATTTTTAACAAGAGTGAAAAGTTGCTAGAATTAAAATGAGTACCAATTCGTGCAGTAGAACGGGCGCGTAAATTTGTCAAGTGGTCAATGAAAAGTGCATACTTTAAAATATACAGGGTGGCTGATGAAAGCCGCTACCAAAAAAAAGTTGAATAACTTTTTTTCTTTTTAAGTTATCTGTTCCATTTTTGTTTTAATTTGCAGATTGATCTTTAAAATTTATTAAAATGGATAACTGGGACACGCAAACAAGAATTTGGATAGTCCGCCGCTTATCACGCACTGGAGTCCGTAGTTTTGGTACAGAGAGAGTACAGGCGGATATTTGGCGGCGATCCCCCGAGCAGATGGACCATAATGAGACTGGTGAATAATTTTGCTGAGCAAGGAACAGTCGCAAGAAGGCCTTATCATCGAAACCCACCAGTTCGGACGGAGGAAACGATCGCTGCTGTAGCTGCAGCTATACAAAGCAATCCAAGGGTTTCAACAAGAAGCTTATCTGCTCAACTTGGTGTCAGCCGACAGTCTTTGCAAACAATAATGCACAAAGATTTAGACTTATTTCCCTACAAAATTCAAATGGTTAACAAACTGAATGCAGCAGACTTGCCGATTCGCTTGGAATTTTGCCAGAAGATCCTGCAAATGGTGGAAGAAGACCAAAACATGTTAAACTGCCTTTTCATGTCTGATGAGGCCCATTTCGATTTAAACGGCAATGTGAACAAACCAAATTGTCGAATATGGAGTACTTCTAACCCACAGATACTCCACGAGACGGAATTGCATCCTCTTCGCGTGACAGTGTGGTGTGCGGTTTCTTCACGCTGTATTGTCGGGCCTTATTTGTTTGAAGAAAATGGTCACACCGTTACGGTTACTGGAGACCGTTATTTGAAAATGCTGAACGAATTTTTCTATCCAGAACTACGCCGAAAGAGAATTCCTTTCAACTCTGTGTGGTTTCAACAAGATGGGGCAACGTCTCAAATAGCCCAGACTGTTATGACAGAGTTGCGACGAAAATTTCCCAATAAACTGATTTCAAGAAACTCCGAATTTCGTTGGCCCCCCAGGTCGCCTGACCTTACTGCACCTGACTTTTTCTTGTGGGGTTTATGTAAACAAGAAGTTTATAAAACAAAGCCAACAAATTTGGATGAACTAAAACAATCCATTCGGGCAACAATTGCGGCTATTCCTGTCGCAACTCTCAAAGCAGCAATGAACAACTTTTTACTAAGATGCCGCACTTGTGTCAACGAGCATGGGGGGCATTTAAATTCAATTATTTTTAAAACTAGTTAAGCTACATTTAATAAAATTTAATGAACTTCAACTTGAAAAAAAATTAATGAATTCCATATACTAAAAAAAAAGTTATTTGAGTTTCTTAATGTAGCAAAATTCATCAGCCACCCTGTACTTAGATATGTATATACATAAGTAATACTCATATTCACACTCATGCCCCATAAAATATTTTCACTTGATGCAGGAAATTATAATATCTATATGTGTTTTATTTCCATTTATATTTCCGCGCCTACATCGTTGTTAGCGTATAATAGGTAAATTAGGAAATCGGAATATGAGTAAGCAGATACGAAAATATGTTAGCAAATATGACTAACGTGTTTTGGGATTACGCCACACAGAAATGTGAATGATCATTGCGAGTGTGAAAATATAGGTAGAAAAATGCATAGCAAAACAAAGGACAGCTGAATAATTAAAAAGGAAGGGGAAAAAAGATAAATAGCGCCGATAAATGTACAAATATAAATAGAAAATCAGCTGCACGTAACCATAAAACTAAAACTACTAAACAAAAATAAATAATTTTCAGTGAAATCTTTGTTTTGACAAGTAGTGGAGTTATCTGTTTGTATACTGGAATTGCCTACTTCACAAATGCCAAATATGGTTGACGTACGACGTAATTTGCAAAAATTATAGATCTTCCGACAGGGGGATTAATTTTGCGCCATCATGTACAAATAAATCCGTCTATTAACACCTTGCGAGGTGAATCAAATTTCTAGTTCGAGGTGAATCAATTTTCTACAAAGCATTGCTCTAGTACTGAACTAGTCACTAGTGGCTATATTTTTACCAGTTCAAGAAATTGGGGCCCATCTTCATTAAAAAAAAATTTTTGCGGTTACATAGGGTTGCATTGGAATGTGTGTCTTATACGCTCACAGCTTTGCTTGCGTATAAATGAATTACTTAATGTATGACACTTATAAAGCAAATACCAACATTACATTTTTGAAATGGAAAGGAAAATGATTTCTGATTTTAGGTTAGGTTAGGTTATGGTGGTAGTCGGTCTGCACGACCAACTCAGTTACACCTTACAGGTCCGTTGTGATACCACTGTGCTGCACGGCAACCCCATTTACTTTCCTTCGTTGAACCATTTTGTGGCTCTTATGAAACGTAGAATTGATCCCAACTCCACGCCAGATAGCTCTGTAAGATAATTAAAAAAATATTTGCCTAGACAACCTGTTCTAATTTTAGCTAGGGCTGGAAAATTGCAAGGGAAGTGCTCAAATGTTTCTTTCCCTTCCTCATTTCTGCAACTTGTGCAATATTCATGGGAGAAAACTCCTAGTCTCGAGGAATGCCTGCCAAATAGCCAATGACCGGTTAAACAAGCCCCGACCTTCGAGATATTATCTCTTGAGATACTAAGCAATTCCTTTGTCCTTTTCTTGTTTATTTGCGGCCATAGTAGCCTAGCTGTTACACACAGAGCCGTAGAGAGCATATCCGGACCCCGGAGGAAAATTGAAAATACGGGCCTTTTCCAATTATGTCTAATTCCATATAATTCGAACTATTCTCGAGTCCGGGGCCCTCTGAGAACTTCGGGCCCGGGGTAAAAAGTCCCCGAACTGTTTGTTTGATGCCATATCCTAACCTCTAATGAAATGAAGCTATTCGTTTCCGTCTTCCTTTGAACTTAGATGGCAACACCATTAACAAATATGATTGGAATAAAACAATGTTTAACTGTACATAGAAATATGTTATACCAATTTGTTACCAGCGACTCGCACCTTGTTTCTCAAAGATTTATCGTAGAATAAGCAATATAATTTAATAAATAATTGTAATTAATGAATTATAAAAAAAATCATTTTTGGAAGATTTTGAATGAGCAGAATACACAATTAAATGAATTCCAAAGGGTCTTTCAAAAGTGACGCCTAGATGCCAGTAGTGAATAGTGAATAATTGCTATACGGTACCTTTTTTTATGTCATCTTTGACATTTATCAAGGAGGCAAGGAGGAGATGTTCAATTTTACACGATAGACCAAAGCGTTAAAGTTATTGAAACTTATTATGAAAATCTTTATCAATCTTTATCGATCTTTAAGAAGAACATATCACAAAATTCGTGATTTGTTTGGTGGAAATAAGTCCGTATGACTTTGATGAAAAAACGTTCTGTTGAGAATAACCTGCTGTAGTAGCTGCTGAACAAACGTCAACATCGATATCTTATCGTTTTCAAAAACTAGGCATTCATGAATAGACTGTTCGGCGGATTTTACCTGCGGACGAGCTTATGGTGGACTCTTAATGATTGTCGTTAATAATTGTTAATAGTCGTTAGGTTAGATTAGACTGGGCTGGTTGGCTTGCGGTTACGCATAGACCTGTTCGGTCCATAGTGCGATTCACTAACACATTATAACGATATTCGCGTTGTTTTCTTTAACCACAATTTTAACCATTTTGTTATTCGGTAATCCATTTCATAACGATAATCGGTAAAACAAAATCAGCTGTTTGGTTAACCTGACGATTATCGCAAATTAAACGGCAAGAATTTTGGTTTGGTTAAATTAAGCGACAGAACAAGAATTAGTAGTTTGAATCAAAATTGTAAAATTAACAAAAATGTATTAAAACAACGCGAATATGTCCTTTGAGTATTTGGCTTATGACTTATTGCGTGGAGAGGTGGTAGTGAACCCTCAAGCAGTGGATCGACGTTTGCTCCGTGATGTGGACAATCCTTTCCACTTGGCTGCATGGAAACCATAACATGTTTTTGATTGGTAGGCTTTTTAATCTATTTATAAATATATTTAAACAAAAATAAGGGAATTGAAAATCAAAAATTGTCTGCAGGTGATTTCGGGATACCCTTTGGAGCCTTGGCTGATGACTCCACTAGCAAACCAACCAGAAGGCAGTCCGAAATTCCCATATAATGAGGCATTGTGCAAAGCTCTCAACCCGGTTGAGAGACTTTTTCGCCTGTTTGCAGTTCCGTGCCTTGATGCTGGTGCGGCTTTTAAGCCCCGCCGTACCTTTTTTTGGGAAATGATTAACATTTCAATAGAATTACATAAATATTAACACAATGTTTTCATACCGTGTGTCATTGATCGACGGCCTTCACTGCTCCACCCAGACTGTTGCCAGCTCGCGTTCGACTTTCCCATGCTGCTTCTGGAGCCTAGATCCTGCTTGACCCGGGACTTCCATTAAATAATCAAGCATACGATTGAGTTGCTCGGCTGTATCGAACACTCAATCGAGTGCATTCTAAGTTTTATTACATAATATGTTGTTGGCGGATTTAGATTACAGAAGCTGCTACTTTGATAATTAATTTATAGGGTCCGCCATATAACGTTAATGATGGAACACAACTTCATTCATATGGCTTCCTCGGCTAGCCATGCACCATCCTATACTATCGGTGCAATTTTTCAACACATTTTCGATTGTATATGGCTGTATTTCAGCTATGACATCGCGTATGTTGGTCTTCAGTGCATCAAAACAAGAATGAGAAAATGTGTGCTCGCGTACATCTTTTTTCGTGTTTGGAAATGCTACGGAATATGGCGATGATTTCGCATTTCTATTTTTTTATTATGTTTTGCTGTTTAATATTATTAGAGCAAAATTTTTTCAAAAAATTGTGTGTACTGATCTATTGTTTTGTTCTTGCAAGCAAACACATTTTAATGCATTAAAAAGCAGAAAAGTTTAATTAAATTAACTTGTTTTTATTTTATAAAGGTTTACATAACAATAAAATTATTATACAAACTAAAAGCGCTAGCATCGGAGGCTTTCGGCTGGCAGGTTGATTATGGCTCGATTAAATCCGACGAAGTAGATCAGTATCTTTGAGATAGTTATATAATATAGATATGTTGGCTTCGGTTGGATTTTTTAATATTTCAAGAGGGTCAATGTTGCGAAAGTAATGATGTTTAGTCGATGCAAGGTTAGGGCATGAAGACAGAATGTGATTTATACTCAGGGTGGAGTTGCAAAAAGGGCATAGGTTGCGTGGAACGCCTTGAAGTATATGGGCGTGTGTAATTATTGTGTGGCCTAGTCGAAGGCGTATGTATGGTGTGACCATATTCGTTGGGATTGACTCACTAAAACCTGGTTTTACACGCTTAGGATTAACTAAGGAGTAGGGATGGTTATAATTACTCCACTCGCGTAGGAGGTCACTTTGCCTTTGGTGTTTTATGAGACTGTAGATGTCATGTTTAAAGATGATATTGGTTGTAATGGTAGGGGTGATTCTCATTTGTTTTGCAATTTGGTCAGCATGTGTATTACCATTAATATCTGCGTGGCCAGGAATCCACATAATTTTTATTTTTTGTGGTTTGGTTGTTAGTGTCTCTCTTATAAAATCAATTATGTAGTTAGAGTTGTTGTAGTTCTGGATGGCCGAAAAGCATGATAAGCTATCAGTGCACACTATGAATTTGCCCTTTTTTTGAATTGCATACAAAAAAGCGTTAAAAATTGCAACTGCTTCTGCTGTAAAGATAGAGCAGAATGGGAATAAGAGCCCATAAGTTATTATTTCGTTTTGCTCTTTTACGACAGCATATGAAGTCTGTTCTGTCTTAGACCCGTCGGTATAGATCAGCTTCCAGCCCATGGCTCTGTAATTCGCTGCGATTTCAGAAAAAATGGATTTATATTCTTCACGAGATGTATTCGCTTTACGTTAGGGCTAAATTGTTAATAAAGGACGCCTCTTTAAGTAGCCAGGGTGGGTTTCGATGTTTACTGATTTGAATCCTTTGCAGCGGTAGGTTATTATCTTTAGCAAATTTGAGACAGAGATGGATGGTTGCCGGTACCTTAGGAATACGCTTTCGAAGTGTAGCAAGCTGTACATCTTTTCGAAGTGCGTTGTTCGATGTTGTTATAAGTTTAGCGTAAAGTTTACCAATACAGTCTTCTGCGTTCTCTGCGATAGAAGTTAGTCCAGTTTCCGCAAAAATATTCTTCAGAGGAGTTGTTGGAAATGCTCGTAGAGATCTTCTCAGAGCTGTATGGTAGGGAGCCGAGAGTAGCTTTAATTTAATTTTAGCATTATGTCCATAAATCTCCAAGCCGTACTGATAAATTGACGTGATAAGAGCCTTTGTGACGGTCGGTCACGCGTTGGTTTGTCAATAAGCAAGCCAGTTTCTCTTATTTTTTTCGCAAAGTAACGCACATACGCTTCATTCGGTGCTTTTCTTCTTCCCATTGACGATTTTCAAAGTAATGTCGCAATATTTCCCAGCGTTCTTTGAGCGTATACACAACCATTTTCGTTCAGCGGAAGAATAAAACTAATTTTCTGTCAAATCAGATGACAGATAAGTGTTACCATTCTTCAAATCAAATCCGTAACGATAGATGGCGGGCCCTATATGTGGAGGCATTCTGCGAGGGCTGAGAGAATTTGAAAATCCTTTTCGCATTATTAACATCTACTACTGTGTCTATCAAAGAGAAAAACTTGATAATATTGGATGATTATAAACGGTTGTTTGATCAGAATTCAATCGCTTCACGTCTTTAATTACAGTAGTTGTTTTGTTCTCATTCATGCTTATATTGATTGTTAAAGTCATCCCAAAGTCTGTTATAGAACAATATTGTCTAGTTCAACTATTACTTCATCATAGTTGTCTTGAGCCTATGTCCTAATCTATGTTCTTTCTGTAATTTTTCAAAGGTTGTTAGAATCGCCTAGAAGATATAAGTACAATTATCATCTTGATGAAGAACATACCTAAAGCTGCTTCGGATAGCGTATTGTGTGCAAGTTTCGTTTCGTTTCTCTAAAAAGATTTTTTCAAAAGTTTATTTAATTCAACTTTACTGCTTTTTAATATATTAAAATGTGTTTGTTTGCACGAACAAAACAATAGATCTGTACACACAATTTTTTGAAAAAATGTTACTCTAATAATACTAAACAGCAAAACATAATAAAAATATAGAAATGCGAAATCATCGGCGTATTCCGTAGCATTCACAAGCACAAAAAACGAAAAAACATATACGCGAGCACCCATTTTCTCATTCTTGTTTTGCCACTTATTTCCGCTAAATGCAGCTCGGCACAGTTGGCACGCCGCGAGCATACATATACATATACTGTAAAAAAAGTACCGGGAACGCAAAATAATTGTTTAATCAACAAAATTTATTTTGTCAACTTCAAAATAGGCTCCATTTGAAGCAATACATATATGCCAACGATTAGTCCAGTCGTCAAAGCATCTTTTAAACGCGTTTGAAGAGATCTTCTTCAGCTCCTTCAACGAATTCTCCTGAATGGCCTCTATCGACTCACAGCAGCATCTGCGTATTGGCAATTTAAGTTCTGGGAAAAGGAAAAAGGCCCAGAGGGCTAAATCCGGTGAATATGGTGGTTGTTCGATGATATTTGTAGAGTTTTTGGTTAAAAAAGTGTCCACAATATTAGCCTTGTGAGATGGTGCGTTATGATGGTGCAAGACCCATGAGCTTTCTTTCCACAAATTGGTCCGTTTCCTACGCACATTATCTCTCAAACTTCGCATAACTTGCAAATAACATTCTTCATTTATCGTAGAACCATTTTAAACGAATTCTGAGTGCACAACATTATGATAATCAAATAAAACGAATAGGATGGCTTTCGCTTTTGATCGACTTTGACGTGGTTTTCTGGGTTTTGGCCATTCTGCTGCCATTTTGCATGTTGCCACGCCCCTTTTATAGACTCTTATCAGAAAATGGTTTTTGGATATAGAAATATTTGTGTTGATACCAATTCTGAAATTAAATGAAAAAGTTATTAGATGAGAAATATTTTTTTCCGTTGCCTGGGAATAATTTTTCAATATGCCAAAAGATTCAGTTTTTTGAAAAGGGTTACCTGCCGTTACAAAATTTAATGCAAATACCTAATAAGTTAAATCAATTGCTACAATATGGGTATCCATCTAAATTATTTTGAAAGGGCTTAATTTCAACATGTGGGAGTGCTGCCACCTGTTTAAAAGCCAAATTTAATTTAAGGTAATTGCAACCGAAATATCTCTAACAAAGAAGGAAAGACGTCAGATATACATGAGACAACGTAAAAAATAAAAGTTGCGCAATAATTCTTATAGACAAAGAAAAAAACTATTTATCTTTTAATAACTGTTATGAAAAACCCTTGCCATTAAATTTTAGAATTCGGGCACGGTTTTTAATTTTTAAATTCGGGATAACTATTATTAAAGAGTCATGCTCAAGGACTTTCCTTCCTCAATTGGATGAAATGGAACTGGAGAACATGTGGTTTCAATAGGATGGAGAATTGCAGCATCTGCCTGTTGTAACTGAAATTCTGAAGGCTGCATTTCAGAGTCGCTTAGTTGCCGAATCTCCCGTTTTAGTAATTTGCATTGACTTGCGACATCGTCCGATTTAACAGTTTCAGACTTTTTTTTGGAGTCATGAGTCTATGTCAACAAGTCTCAGACTTTTGACGCCCTCAAATAGAATATCCATCAAGAATACTTTACTAGAAAAGAAATGCCATAAGTCCGACATCAGATAAGCATAATCTAAAAGCAGAAACAAAAGTTTTCCAATTATTTGATTACTTAATTACATCATTAAATTCCAGACAAAGAAAATCGGTTGACAACTGTTGCACTGCCTTGTACATGCACAATTAATTTCAAAAATTCGGTTGCTTGATTGTGAATATGTATGTATATATGTAGACACCTTTCGAGAAGATTGCAAAACTTAAATTTAAAAATCTTTGGTATATTACTGAATAAAAACAAAGTATTCAACTGAAAATCTAGATGCCACAGAAGCGTTTCTAATCTTATATTAATGCGAATTTAGGTAAATGAAATCAATTACATACACCTTTCAGTGCTACTAGTTACTACAATACATAAAACATATACATATATAATATCAAGAAATGTAAAGTAAATGCTCCGTCAATGAAATATCTTGTTTGTCTACATCTTTTGAAGCACCGTGACCCCGAAATGCAACTTTGCATATTTTTGTATAATTTGAGAGTGGCTCTAAACTGTTTGCGCTGGTTGATTGGCACTGAATGAATAAACACACAACACATGATGATACACACGGTTGTGTCCATTGATGCAATTTGCAAGTATGGGAAAAAGGGGCGTACGTTTATCTCCTTTCTGAAAAGATAGCAAACAATTTAAAAAATATCGATTCAATGTTATTTTATGAATTGCACTTAATTATTTATATTTTTAACTTAACCATTCCCGTGGATTTGTCAAATTTGTATAGACAGTGTATGTGCCTAGTTACCGAGTTCTTTATATACTATACTAGCTGTACCCGGCGCGCTTTGCTACGCCAACAACTAAAATAAATTTAAGAAAAATAACTTTAAGGAAAAATCGGTACACAAATAATCAATCATTCTAAACCATTTTATTGATTTTGTTTATTTCGAAAAAATCGGTAGAACGGGGCAGAAGTTGTTACTCTGCAGCGCCACCTGGTGGCGAGTGGCAGCAATGAGCATATTCTATACACCTTCTCCGTGGAAAAATACATATACATATATACCAATTTTTATAATAATCGGTCCAGTAGTTTTTGAGTTCATCGAGGACATACAGACAAACATTTATTTTTATATACATATAAAGATTTCATGGTATTTTTGTTTACAAAGTATTAATTTAGTAATACTTCACAAATTTGCTATGACTTTTTTCAAGTTTTAGAAAGATGAATGTTCTAAATCCTAAACACGTAGTCTGAATTTCCGTAATTTTCGGTACGTTCCACAAAATCTTTGACAACCTTATATTAAAAACTATAACTATCCCACAAATATAATTATGTATTGTACTTCGTTTTCAGAAGACCTATGTTAATCCATGTACGAATTTTCGATATTGCCTGTACAATATCGCCTCAAATCTAATGAGTTATTTTGGTTGGGTCTTTCAACTTTTCAACCTGCCCCTCAGAAAATATCTTACTGACGTTGGACTTCAATTTATCCAGTTTGACAAGCTGTTCTTTAAGATGAACCAATTCTTTTTTCAGGCGAAATACACGACAATCAGTATATGTATGATATAAACCGAATCGGGCTAATGCCAGCAATGCAAAATTTCAATAGGCATCAGAAAAGCATCACCAGACTTCGCGTTCTTCCAATCTGGCCCATCTCGAAATCCGTTGCCGAAAACTTATACACGCAAACTTCTCGCCAGGTTTGAATGAAGCGCAGCACGATTGTACCCCCTCTGCTCTTCATTTTGACTTTTGCCAGCTAACTTTGTTAGCAAATATTTTCATTTCTATGATTTTGAGTACTTTTTCTTTAGAATTTGCTCTAAGATAAAAAGTAGCTTTTCCAAGAGAACATCGCGGATTTATTAAGTAGCTCATGATGGCCGACACAGGGTGAAATTAGATATCTTACATTATCTTTAATTATGGCTTCATGATGTATAGATATATAATTTGTAGCTCCTGTGTTTATACAGATTTTCTTTGTGAGAGTACAGCATTAACATTTATGAATCGCATTCTCAAACGAAGAAAGAATAAGGAAATCTGGTTGTAAATAATTAGTGATTTCGACCTGTAAATAATTTCACTTTTTATTACTCTCTCTAAGAAATTATTAGTAATTTTTAATGTTTAGTTTGCTTTTGACAGATATAGAGGTTTTGCTGTGCATAGTGATTGCTTTATTTTGACTCAAAAGAACTATCTCTAGACCATACCTCAGAAGCTGGTCTGACTGAGTTTTGGTAGTTAGGATGTAGCTCGTTATGTACTATAATTATGACGTGAAAATAATAGTAAAGTCGTACGGTAAATAAAGAATAATATTAAACTTAATCACAAGTTATGTGCATACAGTCTGTCTAATCGAAGCGTGACCGTGAAGTGGTGTGAGGGTGAACAAAATTAACTGCTGTTGAATGTGTATGCTTTTCACAATATGTTACATTTGTGAGTTATTGGTTTGAAGTTCCATGTACTAGTACACACTCCAAAGGACCAAAAATGTCCCGTAAATAAGTAAATAAATGTAAATAAATAGGTGCAACCATTTACCGAAGTTAAAAAAGTTGACAACTTCCCCGGAGGCACAAAAAAATACCTGTTCAATACAAGATCAGAAGATCATGAATTTGTTTGTGACGAAGTCGAACTTATCGTTGCGTGAAACTGAAGTAGTTTTGAGAATAAGTGTTGCTAAAGTATCTAAAGACATGATTCGAAGACGTTTACGTGCAGAAGATCTCGAATTCCGGAGCACATTAAAAAACCCTCCACTCACATTATCACACATTGAAAAAGGACTTGCCGAATTTGGGACTGCTTCTCTGAAAAAGGATTTGGCCGTTTAGTTGGGCTTATCAGAAATTTTAATGCACTTTTGACTTACCATTATAGCATTATTATCATCAGCTGCAAGATGTTTGGAAGAACTATTCAAAATTGGATTTTACCAGAAGGCAACGATGTGTGTAGAGTGCAGTGTGGAAACAGCAAAATGGGATTAAAATATTCGTTAGGCCTTCACAGTCGCCTGATGTGAAGTCTATTGAAAGTGTTTGGGCATTAGGAGTCGATTACCTCACAAATTGCGCCGAAATTAACACAAAGTATGACTCGAAGATGTGAAACCATTATAACTATATTTTATTGAGTGTATTGCGTAGAATAAATATTACAATTCTATACAATCCAGTTTGTTAGAATCGAATTAGTCAAATAATTTCCAAGTTATGATGGTCGCGCTTCTATTAGAATGTACTGTATGCTACACCTTGATAATTCCACGATAGCGTTAGCACCTAATAAAAGTATGCATTTTCCTGTCCCACAATTTAAAATTTTGCCACTATTGAGGAGATAAACATTATACCAAAAAGCGCATATTAGAAGTTTTTCGTGGATTAGAAAAAGCGATCGTGCAAGTGTTTCATATCTTGTGGAAATAACTTTGGAGTGGATAGAATAGATATTGTTGAATAAATAAATTAAAGGAATATGCTTATAATATTATTTTTAAAGTCATCTTCTTGACTCAGACAAGGTTCGATTGATTATAATAATATATAGAATTTTCACCACATTCCAAATATTAAGAGTAACGTAAAAATACTTGTGTGCAATAATTTAGTACAATTAAAAGTTTTTTTTCTTTTTATAATTTAAAACTAATCTAGCGAATTTCTGCTTATGGGGGTCTTCTACCGTCGCGCCTTAATCTCGGGCCTATTTTTGGGAATTAATTACAAAGCAACCACTTGAGATAATGAAATCAGATTTTTTTTATTTAATTTGCACAAGTTTGCACTATTTAAAAATATATTTTTCAAATCGAATTCTTTGGCCCTGTGTCCTTGAACCGTCCTCGAGGTTGCCCTTGTAAAAATGTCCTAGGCGACTTTGTGGCACGCGATTGACCATTTTACTTATCTGAAATCAAAAAAAATTTTTTTTTTATCATAAAGTGTAGCGTTGGCTATGTTTTCCCAGTGGCGATTTTAAATATTTTGAAATTTGTAAAAAATGCGTGATTTTAAAAAAAAAGTTTGAAAATTTCCTCTTTTTTTTACACTTTAGAGGCCCGCAAAATTAAACTAATCAAAAAAGTGGTCTGGGAAAACATAGCGAGATGTTCACTGAATAACTGGAAAAAAGATGGAATGAATTCGACAAATATTTATAGTAGATGTGTGACCAGAAAGTTGAAAAAAGTCAACTTTCGGGAAAAGGCGTTTAAAGATAAAGAAACGCTCGAAAATGCCACGCGCATGCATGTATTCTCCCCGAAATGCTCATGAAGGAACATGTTTTTCATAAAACCCTCTTTATAGCATACTCTTAACATTAGTAGCTTTTAAAAAATCTAAAAAAAAAAAAATCGATTTTTTCAAACCGTGACGGTAGAAGACCCCCTTATGTTAACTAAATATAATTTGTTACATTCATTGGATCTTCATGGAAAACATATCAGTTGGTTATATGGAAAATATACAAATTTTAACTAGTCTTGATTATGAAATTCAGTCGAAACGTACATTCGTGGGTTTCCGTGTAGCTCACATTTCTGAGCTCTTTCCGTTTCGTGTGAATTTCACACACGGTGCACGAAGAGGTAGCCTCACCCACGCAAAGTGGATGATTGTTTGGTGAGGGGGAGGTGTGGAAAGTTTCCGCAAAACAAAACAAAAAAAATATAATTCAACTTGTCTACACTTTCCGTTGTGAAGGAAACAAATTACGGGCTGGCAGTCAAGTATAACGGTATATCAGCAACAAAGAGAAATAGACGTGGTAACAATGTACGTCATTTTTGTTCAGCCTATAATGGAAACTATGAAGATTCCGAGGCATCAAATAGGTAACGCTTAAAAGCATTTATTATATTTTAACTTATATTTCGCTAGACTTTGTTAGTTACTGAAACCGTTGGTTGTGTATACATGCATATGTACATTTGTGCTCACATAATTAAGCCACTTTTTCTATTTACATTATTCGCATTATTTCTCAGCCGACATTTTGTTTGTAATTTTTTATAAAAATATTGCCATTGCATGCAAAAGTCTTATAAATCAAACACCTAAACTTTACACGAAATTCATTTAAATTTAACAACCTTAAAATATTGCCAATAAAAGTTTCAACCTTTTAATCAGAATTTGTAGAAAACTTCTGAGTATGCAGTATAATGAAGGGTAAGTTTGAAGTCACTCAACAATTTTTTTCTCATGCCTTGTTAAGAATTCTTCCATATAAAGCTAAAGTAAGCGACCAGATGAGTAACAACTATGTCTTGCCCAGGAGTCCTGGATATTTCAGTTAGGCGTATGTAACCGGAATAGAATACATGGTGTAAACAAATTGTATAAAAAAAGTTTCGAAAGCTTGGGAACATTTTTTAGGCAGGTTTTAACACTTTGCAGCTTACACTTAATATGTGCCGGTTTTCCGTCAGAAGGAAATTTTTATTTTGACTTTGGAATACTGCTACGCTGGAACTCCTATTCTAACTCCTAAATTCTAATTATGTGCCAACAGTCGGCTTCCCTTAATCCTGAACTACATCCGTTAATTTTATTAACATAACTACACTCTTCGGTTAATTTTTGGCCCCAATGAAAAATTGTCGCATTTGAAAAGTGTGCTAAAATGCCTTTTTCTTTAAAAAAAGTTTCATGACATGTATAAATAAAACCTGGAGCATGGTGCAAAACAGAGCGAATTTTTTTCCATTAACGAATTTTTTTTTTAATTACTTTTTACTCGTATAAAGCCTTTAGTTAACAATTAATATTAAATGATCAATGAATAAAATAAAAGTAAATAAAATATTTATATAGAAGGACTTATTACTCATTCAGTTTGAAAAAGTAATAAAGCAAAATTATATAAAGAAGCGCATTATCTCATTTACCACAGCCGGTGTAGATTTTTTGTGCTTTAAAATGGGCTTTACAAATAAACTTTTCGCACTTAAAACATTTTTTTGATTGGTTTTACATCTTGGGAATGTGAATGTGAATGCAAAATTATAATTATCAGTAATTTCACCATCCTTTATTGAGCGGTAATGGCTAGGGCATTACGTAACGGTGGTATTCGACATATACGCTCTTATTTCATCGCTGCTGGGTGAATGTTTGTAGTGAGTGTGTCATTGGGTCTTCTTTCCGTTTCACCTCTGAACTGCATCTAGCTCCTTGCCTCCCGAACAGTTCGACAGTAGTAGTTACTTTGTATGCGGATGACATAGTTGTGCTATCTGATGACCTAAAAAAATTACAACAAATCATTGATGATTTAGAAGCTTATTGTAATGTTTGGAGCATGCAAGTTAACCTCGCTAAGCCAATTGTAATGGGTTTTTGACAAGGTGGCAGGTTAGCAGAAAGTGAAAAAAGTATGTTTAGAGGGGAGAATTTTCCAATAACGAAGTAATATAGCTGGTGTAAAATTGGCACCAAAGCTAAGTTTAAAAAATTCGTTGAGAACAGGAATTGTCAAGCAAAAAATAGTGAAAAAGCAACTTGGAGAACTTTTCTAACCAAAAGTAAAATAAAGATAATAGTGCTATAGGGCGCAAGGGAATTTTTTATCTGGCTATAAATACGTCATCTCATTGTATTTTCTTAAAAACTAAAAGCTTGAATCGTCTTTTATACATATTGTAACTTCACCTTATATACATTTTTAAAACGTTATGTTATATTAACCCTACAAGATTGCTACACAAAGCTCAAAGCTTAAGGAGAAAGCTGAATTTTTAGTGGAGCTTTCAATCTCAAAATAAAGGAAAGTGGAACGAAAACATTGATTTACTTTTAGAAAATTTTGATAAGACAAATAAATAGACCTTATGGCGAAGAAGTCTAAAGTTTACGTATATATGAAGAATTAGATCACAATGTGATTTTGAAAGCCAGGTGTCCCCTTACAAATCTTGCAGGCCACAGAAATTTTAATATCACACTTTGTAACTTTTATGCATTAGAAAACATAAGTAATTTTTTAGGATGGTGTCCAATTTCGAAAAGAATCCGATGTGTATATTTGAAAAAGTTTTATTCATGATGAAATTTTCAATACTTTAAATGGAATAGGTTTATTTGGATGGGATTGTCTTGTTTGGCATATCTTTGATGTTTTGACATATAGAATTTTATTGTTATAAATTCTTTATTATATTTTTCTAATTATAATAAATATAGGTATATAGTTAAGAAAGAGTCTATCTGGCACCTAAATGGGAAAAAGCAACACGTTGGGTGGTAAACCACCAGCCGACTGTACATACGTATAGATAGTTATGTCGAATGTAATATTAAATAATAAATAAGTTCTATTGTATTGCCTTCTACGAACAATGTTTCCCATTAATACATTACCACTCCAACCACAAATATACTTGGATATTTATATTTATTTTAATTCGAGATAAAACTGTTCAATTCTAAACTCCCGGGGAGAAGATTTATCCCCAAAATTTGGTAAGAATAAATTCGAATTTTGAAACGGCTGAATTCTGCATTTTCGTCAGCTCCCAGTGGTATGAATTGTACGAAAATTTAAGCTATTTCAAATAAAGTTGACAAACAAAGTAAACAATATTATGCAAGTTAACGTGTCCCGCAGGACATCGTTTAAAAAATTAAAGTTGCGGGCCAACCACTTGGCCCGTTACGTTATACTTACTTTCGGGATCCTAGAAGTAATTCTCCTTTTTTAGGTATTTAACAATATATTTTATTAATTAGCTGGTTGAAGAATACCGATTGTAGACTACTGGTTCAAGACTGCCCGCGCAGCGCCACACTCAGAACCTTTTATACTTAAGCTAGCCTTATTCCTACCCTATCTCTGCTGACATAGCGATTCCCACGATGTTGTGCATTTCAGGTGAAGTTGCTGTCTGCTGGATGCGCGTGTGGATCACGTTGCATTAAGCAGACGCACTGTCAGCATATTTCAATAGACAGGTGTGCTTCTGCTGCAAGTGAGCGAGTTAACTTTGGTGTTAACTTGCATTGGTTTCCAAATAGTAACAGATGAAGAAATTACTAAGTAGAAACGTCAGACACAGGCACAAAAAGCTTTAAGAAGACACATTCGCGATAATGCAAAGCCATTTGAATTGACGCAATACTTTACTTATTCCCAAATTGGGTGAATGATGTAAAGCATAGGGCAAGAGAAAGGTATGCCGCGCGCTCAAGCTAGCGTTCTCAATCTTAAGCGAAAAAGTAGTAACAGGGTTTGCCAACCTAGTTTGTCCTCACCCCAATACTTAACGCCGTTCGAAAGTATAAGAAACCGAATAGAAAGTATTCTATATAATCAGCTGCCAAATGGTAATCCAATTTCCAAGAATTTCAGATACTCTTAATTAAAAGGTTACAAAAAAAAAATCTATTATAATATTCTTTTTTATTATTGCGCTATGTTTCTAATACTAAATTAACTGATTTCTATAAATGTTTTATACATTTCCGAATGAATTTATTTATATACTACTACTTTATTAATTTATATGTTTTCATACACAAAGCAAGTATACACTGACCGTCTTTATTGTCTGCCTTCGCTTGCATTTGCTGCTATGCCCATATCCATGTTTACGCAGGCACATTTTTATAATTCGCAAAAACTTCTATGCCAATTAAATATTCTAGGCATGAAAACTTCAGGCAATACGAAATGATAAACCGAAGCAGGGGAATACATTTAATACAATAAAAAAATAAATACCAACAACAAAACAAACACGTATTCGATGCAGTGAACGTAACAAATAACTAAAGTTTGTTACTCATAGGCGTAGTATGTATGCCATTTGCTTTTACGATCATTCGCCATCTCCGTGTTTGATGCCCATAGCATTTAACACGAAACTGCAATTGTTATTGCCTGCCGCGATTGATATCGCAATACCGCCGCTGGAGCAGAAACTATGACAGAACTGGCGAAATGTCAGTAGTGCAGCAATTTTAATTTTGTGTGTTCAAAGAATGAATTTCAGTGTGCCATAGACAGGCATACGAAACTTTTTCGTTAATTTTGCTCAGCATCAACTGAATAATGACATTCTTCTTAATAATTGCTATAATTTTTATTTGTTTTTCTTTGGAATTGCCTACAGTCAATTGGATTGTTTTCTTATTTTTAACGCACTCGTATGCGATTATCTGTATTTATGATACATATACTATATATAAGCATAGATGTATGTATTTCGTATTGGTGAAATCATTATGAAAATGTGGCATCTTAATCGACGAACTGCCTCAGACAATAAACACAAAATACATACGAGGTCTGTTCAAAAACTAAGGTGAATTTTTAAATTTCGCGGGCTACGTACATTTGAATTTCGATTATTATTTTTTATGTTGGTACACTCGTCTTGAGGATATGTTCACGGTTTTAGGAATATAGCATGTTTAGTTTGCTTGTGAGAGGCATAAATAAGACAAGTGTTTTGCGGGTTGGCCGATTTTCTGCTATCGAAAAAAGTAAATTAAAGAAGTTGCATCAAATTTTGTGTAAAATATGGAATTAAGTCCTCAAAAATACTTGAAATGTTTACAGTGGCATACGGTGAGAGTACTCTGAGTCAAACAAATTTTTACAAGTGGTACAAGCTTTTCACAAAAGGTTGGGAAGATGTGAATGACGACGCTCGCTCTGCACGCCCCAGCACCAACAACCTTCATTGGTTGAGAAAGTGAAGAAAATTGTTATGGAGAATCGTCGAATCACAATTAGAGAAGTTGCTAAGGATGTCGGCATATCGGTTGGCTCCTGTCATGCAATCTTTTCGGAAATTTGGGGCATGAAGCGTGTGGCAGCGAAGTTTGCTGATTAAATAAATAAATAAATATTATTGCTGAATTTTTACAATACCAAAAACAACGTCGCATGAGCATCGCTCAGGAGTTGTTGAATGGCGTCAACGATGATCCAGATTTGCTTAAAATGGTCATGACTAGGAATCATGGGTATATGGTTGTAACATCGAATCCAAAGCTTAATCGTCCCAATGGAAAAGTACAGGAGAGCCAAGACCAAAAGAAGCACGCCAAGTTCGATCAAATGTCAAGGTTGTGCTGATTGTTTTCTTCGATTACCATTGCGTAGTGCTTTAGGAGTTCTTACCACAAGGTCATACGGTAAATAAGAAGTATTACATTGAAGTTATACGCCGTTTGCGTGAAGCAGTAGGAAAATTACGCCCGGAGTTGTGGAAAAAATTGCATGGCTTTTGCATCATGATAATGTACCTGGTTACTCATCTTTGCTTGTGACAGATTATTTGACCAAAGCAACACCGTTATCATGCCTCAGCCCCCGTATTCATCAGATTTGGCCCCATGCGACTTTTTCCTGTTCCCAAGATTGAAGAGACCCATGAAAGGACGGCATTTTGCGACGATTGAGGAGATAAAAACCGAATCGCTGAGAGAGCTCAAGGACATACCAAGAAGTGCATATCTGATCTGCTTCGAGGATTGGAAAAAAACGCTGGTACAAGTATATTATATCTGAGGAAATTGATGAATAAATAAGCAGCAGTATTTGGCAATATTAGTATTAATTTTTCATATCGAAGTTTCGGTATTTTTTCCGCATTATTCTGGGATCCCGGAAGTTGTCCCGGAATAAAAAAAAAAAACATAAATAAATTAAAGCCTAATACGTGTTTTAGGTTTAGAAATATTGGTCAGAGTAGGTATATGCCATAAGAATGTACTTTTGAAAGTAATTATTTAACAACATTTTTAAAGTCATTAAGAAAAAAATGGGAAAACAAAATGAGAGTATTTCGAGTAATTCGAGCAATACTTGAGCAATTGTATTGACTTTTATATCAGCACTTTTTTTAAGTTTTACAAATTATATGTATAAAGTTAATTATATATATGTACTTATATATATATAAATTGGTTTGGGGAAAAAGAAAACCAATATTTTCTCGGTAGATGGCTGTAGTGATCGATATCTCGTAAAGCATCGATCCGATAATTTATGCTCGTTGTCAAGGTGACATTTCATACTAAAAAGAATCTTTTGCTGTTTTTTTTTTTTGTGAGTTACAGGGTGTTAACAAAGGAAGTCAACAAAGAGAAAATTCGGTACATTTTACAGTTTTTCTTTGATAAAGGCGAAAATACAAGCCAGGCCTCCGATATTGTGAATGGTGTTTATGGTGCCGATACTGTAAAAGCTAATTATGTGCAATTTCGGTTTCGTCGATTCCGTTCAGACATTTTTGATGTCAGAGAAAAAGTCGATAATGTCGATAAAATCACAAACATAATCGAAGTTGACCGGCATATTAGTAGTCATAGCATATCCCAGTAGCTAAAGATCGGTCATAAAACAGGTTTAAACAATTTGCGCAAAAATAATGGATATAATATAAAGCGTTTTTCAGTAAGAGCGCTTCAACTTTTTTTTTTAATAAAACACAAACGGTTTGACGTGCACGTTTTACGAAGTCCAATCGTTGAACCCAATTTTCGACCACTCTTTTGCATAAATCGGCCGAAATTCCAGCAATTTCGCGTTCAATATTGGCTCTGAGCTCACAAATCGTCGCCGGCTTGTTACTGTAGACCAATGACTTCACATAACCCCAAAGAAAATAGTCTAGAGGCGTCAAATCACACGAGCGCGTCGGCCATTCGACCGGTCCATTTCTGGAAATAATGCGCTCATCGAACTTACTCTTCAACAAATCAATTGTAGCGCGTGCTGTGTGGCTTGTGGCCTCGTCCTGTTGAAACCACATGTCGTCTAAGTCCATACCATTCAATTGCGGCCAAAAATAATCGTTTATCATGTCGCGGTATCGATTTCCATTCACAGTAACGTGGCGATCGTTCTCGTCAACGAAAAAATATGGGCCAATTACGCCGCCGGCATGTTAACCGCACCAAACAGTGATTTTTTCGGGATGCAACGGTGCCTCATGAATCACGTGTGGATTGCTTTCTGCCCAGTAACGCATATTTTGCTTGTTGACAAAGCCATTGAGCCAAAAGTGAGCTTCATCACTGAAGATGATTTTTTGGAAAAACAGCAACAGCAACAGCAACAGAACGATTATTTTCATAAAAAATTTGCACTATTTGCAATCGTTGCTCAAGTGTGTAGCGTTCCATGATGAAATGTATACTAATGAAGTTTACAAATGACAAGCGAAAAATAAAAAATATTGCGTCGTTCGCCCTCCCTATCGGAAAAAAGTTGAAGCGCACCTATTGAAAAACGCTTTAGATATAATTGACTCTTACACCACTTATTGGGTGTTTGGCCGATTTCCTCTTCCTATTTGTGGTGTGCGTCTTGATGTTGTTCCACAAATGGAGGCACAAATGGAGGATCTCTTTCATGGCAGAAATGCCCTCGGAGGTTTGACATTAGCTGCCGAGGGCGACCGCTTCTAGAAAAAACGTGTTCTATTATTTGGTGTCACAGAGTTATTTACACAAATTTATTTAACTTCATTAGAAACCTAAAGAGAGGCTGCTAAATAAAATTAAAAATTTTTATTTTGCTGCTCAAATTGTTCAAAAGCTCGAAAATTTCGATGAAACATTTGAGCAGTTGAGCAATGAACGAGTTTCGAGCGAGTATAGAGCTATTCGCGATGGTCTATACCCTGGTATCTGGAGCTCTGTTATCCACTCCACTGCACCAAATACCAAGGCGAATCTATTCAAAACGATATTAATGGAACAGCTGATTTTATTTTCTAAATTTTTTACTTGGCTTATGGATTGCCAAAATGAGACGTTTATTTAAACTTTGCTTTGTCTACATTTAAATTTGCTACACAATTCGTACAATTATGTCGGCAAATTTTCGTGATTATTAATTTTAAATAAAAAATATATAAATGGCAATGTTTTCGCAATGAAGAATCATTTGTAAGTAATTTTGTGGATAGTTTTACATTCAGCCATTCAAATTATTCATATACATACATATGTGTGTATGTAACTGGTAATGTATTCCCATAACTCATCGAATTCATCGTCATATTGCGAACGGGGGCTTACTATGTAGATTGGTAGATATTTTACCTTTGCATCCAGTAAATAAAGTAGAATGAGCATTTTGTTTTTGTTATGTATGTTTTTCAATCCAAATCAATGAAAATAAATTACTACTGTCGAAGCGAATTCATTTGCTTTGGAAATAATCAGACTGCTTTGATAATCTGAAAGCCAATAGTAAAAACAAAATACATGTAAAATTTATTTTGTGCTGCTGCTATCACCTTGAATAGATTCGTCTTGGTACATACAAAAATCAAAAAATAAAATCTTGCAATTTGGCTTAATGTGAATGAAATAGTATTTCATTCCAAATAAATATTTAAAGAACTTTAATTTGAAAAAATAATTATTTATCCCGGGACCTAGGTATATCAACTGGTCCCAAGAGAAATTCCGGGATTGGTATACCTAACACAATAATAATATGTATTATACGAGTATATCGATTAGGCGCTGAAAAGTAAAGCAGTAACAACTATTTGGGTTAATTTGCGCCAAACATGACCATCGCAGTATTGGCCAGCGTGAAGTGATTACGCTCATCAGGTTCATATGAAATGAAAAAAAGGGTAAATGTAGAACAGCGGAATGTTACATGAATAAAAAATATCTAAACCGAAAGAAAAGGTAAAATGCGATTATAAATGCCTACAGAAATGCTACATGAATCACCTCGCCATAGGCATATGACCTTTAACTTCAAACTACAACTTTGATTTAGAAATGATATTTTAGTTTTACTTTTTCTACATATCTTTTTGTTTAATATACTTTATATTGTTTCCGCTCTTCATACTTTCTAAACCTCAAGCACCTCCGATTTTAATACTTTCTCCGCATGTGTTTGGCTGAGTGTTCTTGTGTCCGATGTTCAACGTAAAGAACTCATCACTAATGACATGCCATCACCCATTTCTATAGTTTTAGAATTATGAATAGTAAGCGGATTAGTGCTTCAAGCGTTGAATTAAAGAGAAGTTTTCACTTTTACAGCTACTGTTGAAAATACATTGCTTCGGAAATGATTATTGTTAAGCTGCTGCTAATGATTGTGAGAATAATAATTTATTTATTTGAACGTAAGACCTTCTTAAGATGTCGGCAAACGAAATTTAATTCCACATGAATTTTTCTCAACATAATAACAGAATTTGGGAATCACAGTAAAAGCAGTTGCCATACAAACGAGCAAAAATTGATGTGAGTAAATTCCTGGATAATTTACTGCGACCTTAGAAGAGAAAAACTTCCTTCCATCGAATTTCTAATAATATTAATTGAGTCATTAATAGCAGAAGGTAAGAAAACTGCAGCCTTCCGCAGATCCCAATCATCAGGTCGTTTATCTAAACGTCAGAGACAGCTGGGAAACATATCTTTGCATTTGCCGGTGCCAATTCAAACTCGCAGACGTTGCTCCAAATGTGCACTAGAAAAAAAGCAAACCAGAACAAAACACATTTGTCAGCAATGTAATAGTATACCACTTTGCATGAATTGCTTTGCCACTTATCATACTGAAAATCAGTAGATTCCCTACATTTTTATGAAGCTAAGATACTTTACGTTTATTTCGAATAAAAATCTGTTTGAATAAGAATACTATTTTTGTATAACTTGAACTTTTCACCATTAAATGATATAAAAATTTAATTCTATACTTAGTTTTACTACTTGTCGATAGAGGACTGATGGTACACATGTAATACCACTCAAAGGTACTGATGGTACAATGTTGTACCACCCCTATCGTTTCGAAAAACGTCAAAGAGAGTCGACACAAAAACAAGAAGTTTTATTATATTACATGTACCATATCCTTAAGTGTGAAGCTTAGCGTAATTAAAATTGATAAATATCAAAAGCTCAGACGTTGCATTGGTGAAAAAATTGAGGGTATTTCAAAATAAAATATCCCTCGGATCATTAATTAGTATGAACAAAAGTGGCTGGACTTATCAACGTTGACAAAAATTTCATCGGGCATCGTAACAGCGATGAGTTTTTTCAGTTTTTGCCTATTGATCGTTTCCTCAATGAGCAACTATATATCCAAGTTGGAACACTTCTCCGACTATAATAATAGTCACTTCAGCTACAGCTGGAGCAGTGAATTTTCGTAAATGTTTTTAACCAGTTAATTACTGAGAAATTTACATAAAACAATAATTGGGCTGTGAAATACAGGGTGGGCCATACTGCGTTTGCTTTTTGAACCACCTATTTTTCTGAGCATGGTAACACAAATGACATGTCAAATGTGTTCATAATTTACTTTAAGGGTTGACATTTACGAAATGGGACGCTATACGCTTGAAAAAAATTGGGAAATATTGAAAAAATATTTCCAAAGTGGTGAGTCTTCTTTTTCTTTTCTGATTTTCACATCGGTGGCTACGTCAATAAGCAAAATTGTCGGATTTGGGGCTCAGAAAACCCACACGTTACTGTAGAGAAGCAAATGCCTCCACAACGAGTCACTGTTTGGTGCGGTTTTTGGTCTGGCGGCATCATCGGGCTATTTTTTTTCGAAAATGAGCGAGGAGCCGCGGTTACAGTAAATGGCGAGCGTTACCGTGAGTTGTTGCTCAACGAGTTGTTTCCAAAAATTGAAGAGGATGACATGGACGACATTTGGTTTCAACAAGACGGTGCAACTTGTCACACTGCCAAAGTTACACACGAACTTTTGGCTACCGTTTTTGAACACCGACTAATCAGCCGAAATTCCGATATCAATTGGCCGCCTCGGAGCTGTGATTTAAGCCCGTTGGACTATTTTTTGTGGGGAGCCGTTAAGGAGAAATGCTATGCGAACCATCCAGAGACGATTAATGCTTTAAAACACGAAATCGAAGTTGCCATTCATGAAATTGGAGCCCAAACAATCGAAAATGTGCTTAAAAATTGGGTTGATCGAATGGCCTACTGTAAAGCCAGTCGTGGCAGTCATTTGAACGATATTAGTTTTCCTTCATAAATGACAATGTTCAGTCTTCAAAACAAAAAAAAAGTTTGAAAAAATATTGATTAGTTTTTTTTATAGCCAATTCAAGAAGCAAATTTTATATGGCCCACCCTATAATAAGTGGCCGTTGACTAAAAATATATATTTTGAAATCAAAAGTGGAAAAATAGAATCTGTGGAAAGTCTTGCATAATTTGTACAGGGTCCAGCACTCGAAGTGTAACCAACTTCGGACCGCTCGCGCAGCTAATGTACGGGCTTCAGCTGTCTGTTAGTTGGCTAAATGACAGTCGAGAGTATTGTTTACAAGCGCGCGGAAGTATTTTGCCGAGAGGAAATGCGAAAAAAGAAAATCAGTAATGAATTTCAAATGTAATAGTGTGATTGCATTATATTTGGCGTATTTGCATATATATATATTATAATTTTTTTGTTTATCGCACCATGACTCGTTACAATGATACTGGTAGCATCGCGAAACGTCATGAAGGTGGTCATCAAAAGACTGCAACGTCAAGTGAAATGGTTAAAAAAGTAAAGAAGTGACTTGGGCGAAATCCCCGACGAAGTGCCAATCAAATGGCGAAATAACTGAAAATATCTCATAGGAGCAAGCCTTACAATATCCAAAAGACGCTTATCTTACACCAAAGCAGCAACAAGTCAGACTTGAGAGAGCGAAGGAGTTGCTTCGCTTGGCTGAAAGTAGTCAATTTCCGAACATTATGTTTTCTGACGAGAAAATTTTTGAAATTGGGCAATTCGTTAACTCCTAAAATGATAGGGTTTATTTGACCAACTGTTCATACGAGAACTTGAGCCATCGATTGGATACCAGGAGGAGGCACCCGCCACAGGTAATGGTTTGGGCCGTCAAGAAAATACGAAATATTATCGAGAAAGTATTCTGGAGGTTGCTTTGAAGTCGTGGGCAGACAAAAATTTCGATGGCAGACCATAGAAATTTCAGCAGGACTCGGCATCGTCTCACAAGGCTCGAGTGAACCAAGAATGGCTAAAAAACAACGTTCCGAACTTCATAATGTCCACACGATGGCTCTCAAGTTCACCAGACGTGAATCCGATGGATTATTCTCTTTGGGCCATTTGGGAGAGCAAGGCCCGAACTAAAATATTCACCAGTTTCGAGGCGCTCAAAAAAGCCATTGCCCACGACTGGGCCAAAATACCTGCAAGTCACATTCGAGCAGCTTGCGATTCGTTTCTGGATCGCCCCAAGGCCACAGTCAAGCCAAAGGTGGTCACATCGGGCAAAAGTAAATAGATTCTTAATTTTGTATTATTTTCATAAATTTTTTACTTTGAATTGAAAAAAATAATTTTCCAAACTAAATGTATGGCCTTTTTAATTGGTTACACTTCGAGTGCTGGACCCTGTAAATATTATTGATAGTTTTGTGAGAATTGGTTAGCATATTTTTATTTGGCATTTTCTAATATTGCATTGCAACCTTGTTGTGGTCACATTTTCTTCGCAGGCCTCATCAACTTTTCTTCCCAGAAAAAGAAAGTTGCTCATTGCTGTTACTCAATTGCATTGCATGCACTTGCTTATTTATGTATACACTCAAATATTTATCAGCATGCTACTATGCTTGATAGTTTACCAATGAAGGAATATTGTAAAAGTCAATCAATAAAATGTTATATATAGTTGACTATGAACAGTTAGGTCAAGTTAAAATTGTTTCCTCTTAACCATAAATTGTAGTTCGATTATCTTTCGCTTTGACTACATTAAAATTATAGCAGAGAAGTCAGCCTTTGAGGTACTTGATTACTTTGCTTTCTTGTGGGATATATTTTGATCAACTTTACTTAGCTGGTATAAAAATAACGCTCACTGACCTACTCCACTGAGGTATAAAGGAAATATCTAGTGCAATTCATAGCAAAAAACTTTGCCAAAAGCAAAAGGAAAAAGCAGCACATCCAAATAGGCAGCACCGATTCAGCATTTGCGCAAAAATCTCACTAAAGTTGAAGACAGCTGTTCATTGCTGGTATAAACCGTGTGTAAAGGGGTACAACGCCTTCGGTGCTGAATTTTTACAACCCAATGCAGTATATATGTACATGTATAGAAAATGAATGCATACGAAGGTATGTATGTATGTTATTATATACTTATAATAGGGCTAGGTAGATAGTCGTGCTCAACGGGCGTCGTGTCTTGCAACAATAGCAACAACAGTAGCTGCATTCAAGGCGTTTCAGCGCTAGTGTTCCAAACGTGATTACTTTTAGACTTGTTGTTGTAAGACTACTTATGCTGATACGCTAGTGTTGACCTCATTGCTTTGAGGTTGAAATGTGAAGTTGTCGTGCTTCAATCCACCACGGACCATCAAGCAATAACAAAGTGAAAAAAGGCACAGAAATATATGAATATTCAAATCCACGGACTTAAACAACGAACTTCAAAAGCTGTCAGCACCAATTTAATGAATTTTACTCGTTTTTATTTTCGATATTTTGTTTTGATGCTTTACTCATCTTTTAGTTTTCTATCACTTTTTTATGTTTAAAACAATAAAAAAACAAAAGCAAATTGAATTGCGTTACCTTCATACTACGAAATATCATACGATGACATTTTACTCATATTTAATATTTAGTTATACTATATTTCATTGATTTATTTTTGATTTTCTTCGTGTGTAACTTTTGTCGCGCGCTACCGTATGTATGCGCACTGCATATGTTTATTCCCACTTAAATTATATTGAGACTTTATTTGGCACCCAACAACTTTGAGTAGTGACTTGACGAAAATTATTTAGCCTTGATGAGACGAAGGCACTACTGCTAGTGCTCCGTAATTTTATTTGATGAGACCAATGTAGTAGGCGGCCATCGTAGTCGAGTATGTTTATACGTGATATGGCTTCAGTGGGTCCTGTGTTCGAATGCACTACGGGCATACTTAAAACAACAAAAAATTTTTTCTAACTGCGATCGCGCATCGGTTAGCAATAAAAAATCTGCGAGTGGATTTCTGACTTGAACAACTTCTCATAAAAATCATCATCAAAATAAAACAGTGTGTGTGAACATGTGGGACAAGATCAAGAAGCCCCGTTGACTGGAGAGAAGCTTAATGCAAGAAACTTTCAAAGATATGCATGAATCAGTCTTTTATTTTTATTATTTTTTATTACTTTTATCAGGCAAAGTCTCTAAATTTAGAAACTTTCTAAAAATATAGTTCAATTATGATTCATATATATATATTAAAGAGCAAACATTTATATAAAAATTGAGTATAAGAATAAAAAACGTTTCTAGTTGTATGAAGGCGTATGTGTAAAATTTTTAAGACTTTAAGACATTATGATACTTAATATTTCTTGTGAATCCTCTGAATGTATTAATGTTTGCTAACACTTGAAGGGGTTATACATATACAGTTATATTAGAATTTTCAAAAAATCAATTTTTTTTTAATTTGTTTTCTTAATCTACATATATTTAAGAATGCACACAGAACGTTTAATATAGTTCCGGTGAATATTTCCGAAGTTACACGCAAATTTGAAAAGGCGTTGCAGGGTGCTTGAGAGTGCTTTTCTTACTTTAAACGCGATTTTGTCAATGATGTTTTCAAAGTCGGTGGCCAACACTATTGGAAAACGGCTAAACCGATTAGTCTAACATTTAAACACAAGCTTCTTAAATATATTTTTTAGTAATTAATTGAAGATTTTTTCTCACTCATAAATATTTTTTTATAAACAACTAGCAAACCCGGCGAACTCTGTTTCGCCACCAGATGGATTCGTTTTTTGTAACATTTCGTTTGCGGATTAAAAGATGGAGAAAAATTATTTTTTGGTTATATATTTGAAAAGGAAAACTTTTATTACATTTCACAACAGTAATTAATTCATTTCGATTACAAAAATGAAGTGTAATTTAGTTGAACTTCTCTAAAGTAAATACTGAATCGAAGCGTTATACGTGTCCACAAATTATCCGTTTCATTGAAGTACTCTTTGGTAAACCACATTTTTTGTTCTTTGGTCTGACGTTAACACAAACAAATTCAAATTACGCAATATTATAATAGCTGAACCAACTTTGAGTTGCAAGTTATGTGGTGGAAATCCTGGTACCTCCAGAGAGTTCAAAAACTCCGTTGGATAATTTACTACATCATCGGGATTTGTTATGGAATCAACGGATTTGTATGTCACCAAACCGCCATCGATTTTTGATTGAGTGGTAAAATTTAGTGCGTGTACATTATTATTCTTTGCGGCGAGAGTTGCTCGTTGGCTTAACCAAGCATAATTCTGATAATTCTCACTAATGTTTGGGAAAGCATTTTCAATAAGAGCTAATTGAGAGTCTACAAATCGGCAAAAGCCGTTGCTAAGAGTAATTAATCCAGCTGTCGCATCAACTGGGACTTTTCCATTTCCATGAGCTAACAATTGTTTGGAAAATTGTGCAGCACTTTGATCATTTTGAAGTTGAACTCTCATACTCGTATTAGTGGTTAGCGATAATGTTTTTACGTTATTCCACAAAGGTGATGCCTTCAGACAAGCATTCAATTCATCTGCAGGCGTTCCACGGGGAATTACTGGCAACGTCTGCCTGAAATCGCCTGCCAACAATATCATCAAGCCGCCAAAGATGTTGTTATTTCGCCGAAGTTCCTTCAGTGTGAAGTTAAGTGCTTCAAATGATTTCTTATGTGCCATTGTGCACTCATCCGAAACAATGAGCTTGGATTGCATCAACAATTTTCCCATTGCACTGGATCGGGAAATATTACAGGAGTATCAATTGTGTTTAAATTGAGTGACAACTTAAGCGCAGAATGTGCAGTACGACCGCCATCTAGAAGTTGTATTTGTTCCATAACTCAATTGGTTGTGAAGGGAAAGATGTGGTGATGACTGGTGAATTTAAGCTCAAATGCACGATCCACACAATTTACACAGTTCAACTTACCACCTTAAGGACAAATGCCTGCTGTTAAAGTTGAATAAAAATTTGCACAATACGCGTGATTGATTTGATGGTTTCCAATTGAACTATTAGGAAACGAATAACTTTAACCTCAATTTCACAATTTTGCACTGAACACAATACCGGTTTTAAGATAGCGTTTGAAAGAACGTGCGTATAATAAATGCCACATGAAATAAACTGAGCAGAGTACATGCTCTAAGCCTCACGGAGCCCGAGATCTTTCCAACGAATGCAAAACGGTGGAAATCGGTTAGTGCGTTCTGGAGTTATATCATCACGAAGGAAACCCGACTCTTTTTTATATTATAGATTTAAGGCCGAAATTTTGGCCAAAAATCGATTGTTTTTTCAAGAAACCGCCATTTTGTCAACGGAATTTATTTTGCTTATTCCTTCCATCAATTACTAGATTTAACATTACTTTAAAGTAATCTGTTTGGTTTTTTAATTTCCGAGAATACAATTCAGAGATATAGTGTTCACCGCAAAAGGTCTTTTTTGAGACGAGCTCCCGGAGATCAGCTGTAAATAAATAAATATTTTTAATAGTACAAAGTCTTAAAATACAGTTAAAAGACAACATATGTAGTATGTGTACAAATTTTAAGATTAATAAATTTAAAAGTTTTCTCAGAAAAAATTCTGGAAAATTCGCATTGTTTCGGCCTTCTAACTGTATATAACTTCCTATTTGAATAAGATACAGTTCATGTTAAATGACTAAATGAAGAAAAGACATCGAGACACATGCTTAATTAATCTATAGGAAGATAGCTGGATGCACACCATTAACTGGAGAATATACCCGAACAACAAACGGCAGATATTTTTATATCCGCGCGCACTTGCACACAAGGGTGTTATAATTTTCTTCACATATCGTCTGTTTGTAATGATATAAAGAAATATTCATAGATACCTATATAAGTAGATATATGGATATATTTATATTAAAATGATCAGAATGATGAGAGAAGTTGAGTTAGCAATGCATTTTAGGTAAATGCGTTTATCGCGATAATGACTTAATAAAACTCACCCAAACTTGACACACCTGTTGTTCTCCAGCTCCTTTGGTTCTAAATTAAAAATTATTAAGATCGGATGAAAATCGTGTAAACTTTTTACGACTACATTTTCTTCCAACCAACAGTTGTTACCAGCTATAGTCTCAACGTCTGTGGGTTTGTTTGATGAATTAACAATAATCCCAAATTAAGTCTTACTAAAATAAGTGCGGAAATATGAAGCTCGATACAGATCAAATTATCACTTCCTTAACTTTTTATTTAAAGTTTTTACAAACAAGAGTCTAAAGCTGCCGAAAGATAGCCTAGGCAGTGCGTTCACTGTTTTGCACGAACATTTGGGTATGAAAAAGCTGTTGTCGAAATGCGTGCCGCGTTTGCTCACAAAAACAGCAACGAATTGATGGTTCAAATCGCTGTTTGGACATTATTAAGGAGGATAAGTCTGAGTTTTTTCGTGGATATGTGACAATGGACGAAACATTGATCTACCACTACATACCAGAGTCGAAACGGCAGTCATATGAGTGGGCTGGACCCGGTGAAAGCCGTCCAAAGCGACCAAAGACGCAACAGTCAGGTGGAAAGGTTATAGCGTCGGTATTTTGGGATACTATGCGAATTTTCATTAATTATTTGGAAATAGGCGAAACAATTAATTCTGATTATTAGTGAATTATTGGAACAATTGGAGTAGAAAATCGCAGACAAACGGCCCCATATGAAGAAGAAAAACATCCTCTTTTACCAAGACAATGCGCCGTGTCACAAATCGATGAAAACGATGGTCAAATTGAACGAATTACGTTTCGAATTGCTTCCCCACTCACTGTATAGTTCAGATCTAGCCCTCAGCGACTACTGCCTGTTTTCAGACTCCAGACTCCAAATAATCCAGGGAATGAAATTTCAATCAAATAAAGAAGTTATCGCTAAAACTGAAGCATATTTTGAGGCCAAGATAAATGTTCTACAAAGCAGGCATAGAAAAGCTACAAACTCGTTGTAATGAGTGTATCATCGCCAAATGGGATTACATTGATGAATAAAGAAGAATTTTTGAAAAAAAAATGTTATTTTTTAGCCAGGCCCGGGACTTATTGACCGTTGTGTTATATATGCGAATTTTTATTGTAGTTGTTAAGGCAAGTTTATTTCTACAATTCTGCAGCCGGGATGCTCTCGTACTTTTGCATATTTTAGTTGTGGATGTTTAGATTTCTTGCTATTTTGCAATTATGGAAGCCATAGATTATCTATGTAAGGTTTCTATCATTCCATCTATTCCAAAGCAATTATTTGTCAATACACCACATAATAATTAACGGCGGTTGTCACAGAGTAAATCTCAAAATTGTATACTATCGATTGACAGAGTACTAGCAGCCACACACACTGCTAATAGTACAATTTCACAGTATCTGTTTAATTTGAAGCAGGTCAGTGTGTATGCGCGCATACAAATAAATATAGGTTAAAACGATACTATACGCGTATATGTAATGTATACATATAAAGGGTGATTTTTTAAGAGCTATAGAAAAGTTTTTCAAAAAACCACAAGTAAAATTCAGAAAAATGCATGAAATTTTTATTTAAATCGATAGTACAGTCCATATAATTTAATGTTTGAAGATTATTTCATGCAAATGTTGACCGCGATTGCGCTTCAAATGGTCCATCCGCTTAGTCCAATTTTGGCATACTTTTTCCAATATTTCGGCCGGTATCTCATATGTAAATGCTTTAATGTTGTCTTCCAATGCGTTAATTGAAGCAGGCTTGTCTGAATAGACATGAGCTTTAACATAGTTCCATAAAAATTAATCTAAAGGCGTTATATCGCACGATCTGGGTGGCCAATTGACAGATCCCGAACGTGAAATAAAATGTTCATCGAACTCGCCTCTCAACAAGTCCATTGTTACGCGTGCTGTGTGGCATGTGGCACCGTCTTGCTGAAACCACATGTCATGCAAGTCAAGCTCTTGCATTTTGGGCAAAAAAAAGTTGGATATCATTTCACGGTAGCGCTCATCATTCACAGTTACCTTAAGATTCGCAGCATCTTTGAAGAAGTACGGACCAATGATACCTCTAGCCCATAAACTGCACCAAACTGTGCCCTTTTCTGGTAGCTGTTGCAATTCTTCTGGCTGATCTTCACTCGAAAATCGACAATTCTGCTTATTTACGTACCCATTGATCCAAAAATGAGCTTCGTCGCTGAACACAATTTTTCCATAAAAAAGTGGATCTTAAACTTTCTTAACAGAACACGCATTTTTATAATAAAATTCAATGATTTGCAAGCGTTGTTCGTTTGTAAGAGGATTCATGGTTAAATTATAGACCAAACTGAAGATGTTTGACATTGTAACAAAACACGAAACGTGCGTCAGCTGTTTAAACCAACTGTTTAAAAAGATAATAGCTAAAAATCACCCGTTATATTTGTAGTTAATAAACACCTAAGTATAAGTATAGGTTAAAAAACGTGTAAGGATGTGCCAATTTGTCTGGCGCGCACCAGCATAACAATGCCGCACGCTCTGGTCTCAAATGAAGCGTAATCGAATATTTCCGGCTGGTGAATGAAACTGAATTCGCAATCGAAACTAACGCGCAGATAGTGAGGGAAAAGCGGCAGCAGGGAGAGTCTAAAATAATAAAGCGGCTGCCACGTAGAAGCGAATGAACTTGAGCAATTATATGTGTATATATGTAAGTGGATGCAGTTGTCTAACAGGGGAAAAATGCACACGCACAAAAGCTCATATATACTTATGCTGCAATATGGAGGACATGCGATTACAAGCAGTAAACTTGAATTTTTATGCATTCCTTTAGTCTACCTGCTCGTACATATGCTTGTATATTTCTATACGCCTTTCTTCAAACATAACTTTTGTCAACAAGAGTTGCTGTTGCATGCTGTTAGCACAAATATGCTTACATACAAGCAGAAATAACTTGATTTGCATCAAACAGCATGCCGTAGACATTGACTTCTGCAATAAAAGCGCTGACATAATTGTCTGCAAGATATGAACCATAGTCGTTTCGTTTGTTTACTATAAAAAGGAAAAGAAGCTGATGCGATTAAAAATGACGGGTCCTGAGAGTAGAATTAAATCAAGGAATTGAATTTTATAAAGAATTTTTTTATTTATTTGTCAACTTTTAAGCATTTCAGCCCATTTTTCGGCTGTTCGGGTGGAAGCATTTGTTGCCAGTGTTGTCGTTTTGGTATCAAAATCGGTAGATTTTATTTAAAATTTTTATTTTTGGTTGAATAGCAGATTTTATTTCCATTTGCAGTTCAGTAAATGCGGGATCGAACCGTGCTCTTCATATCGTCATCAATTTTAAAAACTCTGGAGTTGAAGCAGACTTTGTGCACTGTATCGGCATAAGTACCCGAAATGTTTCTTTCCAACCCGAAGATTTAGAGTTCTTTAATAGTCCGCACCATGCTTGAATTTGGTGATAAACTCTCATCGCATGTTGATGAACTGCATCTTTGGTTGGAATAAGCGAGGATAAATAAAATGTTGTTTTTTAACTGCTGTTGCAAATAGTATGTAAATAGTATAGTACATCTTTTGTAAATGAAAAGGAATGATTCAGATGAATCTTAAAAATATAACAGAACAATTTCATTTGCTCACAAACAACTTGTAAACGTAACATTTCCAGCGTCCAAGAGTATTGTGCGGTATGCCTCCTGATGTATTCATCATTCGCATTAAGGTTTGTTTGATTAAATATTATTCCGCCCCAACATTTATCTTTTTGTCTAATAGTAAATCGACCAAAAGTCGTATAATAGTGAAATTCATGCTCAGACATAGGTATATTTATGAAACTCCTGCATATTTTGAAAATTTACTTATAAATACATACAAAGAACGGCCATTGGTATGAAAAAAACTTCCTTTGTTTGGTATCCATACAGCGACCGATCGTTCAGCCTCAATAGAACTCTTAATTAATGTGCCGACACTAAAATATTGGAACCAAAGTGGTAAAAACGAAACGGCATCGGAAAGTTTGAAATAAATGAGATTCGTCACAGTGGGAGACACTTGGTTGCTCAACTAAATAACCGTAGTAACTGAGAAGGAGAGTTTTTTCAAAAGAATTAGGATTAGAATTATCTGCCCGACTTCCGGACTACTGCATCGTCTACCAGGCAGAAGTCTTAGTCATAAAGGAGGTAATTGTGTACCTTAATACACACGCCGTACCAAAAACTACAATATATATTTTCCTGGACAGCCAGGCGGCCATCAAAGCAATGGAGGTAGTTATATTAAGATCAAAGGTTGCTCAGGAATGCCTGGCAGCTCTAAATGATATTAGCACCATCTTCAAGGTCAGTCTTATATGGGTGTTCCAGGACATAGAGATATTGAAGGAAACTGTAAGGCTGATGAGCTAGCCAGAAAGGGTACTAATTTTCCACTGCTTGAAAATAGAGGGAATATTGGTATTCCTTTGGCAACTTGTAAATAACAATATTCTCCAGGATGCCAATAAGGTATGGAGAGAAGAAAATACTTGTGTTACAACAAGGCTAATTTGGTCGCAAATAGATAAGAAAATATCAGGAGAATTGCTTAACCGCTCAAGAGAGAGCATCTCGAAGGCCGTGGCTGTATCACCGGCCATTGCCTGTTAGGCAGGCACTCTTCTAGGCTGGGAGTATTTTCTTATGAATAGTGCAGAAGTTGTAGAGACGAGGAAGAGGAAGGAGCAGTAGAACACTTCCTCTGCATTATCCGGCCTTAGTTAGGAGTAGGTCAAGGTTATTAGGATAATACCATTTAGATTCTCTTACGGAACTATCCGGTGTTGTTACAAAACCTATCCTACCTAAATAAACAGTAACGTTCCCGTGTTACACAGTGACACCGCAACGGACTTACATGGTCAAAGTGAGTTAATTACTCTAAGCCGGCTGCCACAAAAACGTAACCTAACCTACTAACTTTAGGGATAAAAACAGTGCCACTAGTCTGTATAATTGCGGTATCTGCAAGTGTAAGCAAAGCCATGAACAGTTTTTGAATTTGTTATTTTCAAGTACAGTAAATATATAGGTAGTTCGTCTTGAGGTTATTAAAAGATTAAGTACTGGCTTCATTCACCCCAGTTCGAGCACCAAACCAGTTGTACCTAGAATCTGTGGTGCTCATATTATCATTGCCTACTTTAGGCGGCCGTCGTAGCCGAATGGGTTGGTGCATTCGGAATTCAGAAAGAACGTAGGTTCGAATATCGGTGAAACACCAAAATGAAGAAAAAGTTGTTTCTAATAGCGGGCGCCCCTCGGCAGGCAATGGCAAACCTCCGAGTCTATTTCCGCCATGAAAAAACTCCTCATAAAAAATATCTGCCGTTCGGAATAGGCTAAAAACTGTAGGTCCCTCCATTTGTGGAACAACATCAAGACACACGCCACAAATAGAAGGAGGAGCTCGGTCAAACACATAACAGAAGGGTACGCGCTAATTATATATATATATATATTAGGGTGGTCCAAAAAAAATTTGTATGCTGCCGCCCCCCAAAATAGTAAAGAATGAAAAATAAAAAGACCCGTATTTTTTTTTTTTTAATCAGACCATATTTAATGGTGCCGCCGGGGCTTTGAAATATCCCATGTATTTTGCATGGGAAAAAAATACTTTTTCGTAGATTTCATGTAAAAACCTGGAAAATGAATATATTTTAACCGGATAACTCAGTTTCTCTTCATAATTGGTCAGGGAATAACAACCAATTATGAAATAATTAATTTTTTTTGTATTAACTATTTTCATAAAAGTAATATAAAATATTGTCTTTCGATTTTTTCTTAGATTTTCGTTTTATGGGGGCTTTTTGGGGTTCTATAAAAAATAGTTAATACAAAAAAATTAATTATTTCATAATTGGTTGTTATTCCCTGACCAATTATGAAGAGAAACTGAGGTATCCGGTTAAAATATATTCATTTTCCAGGTTTTTACATGAAATCTACGAAAAAGTATTTTTTTCCCATGCAGAATACATGGGATATTTCAAAGCCCCGGCGGCACCATTAAATATGGTCTGATTAAAAAAAAAAAAAATACGGGTCTTTTTATTTTTCATTCTTTACCATTATGGGGGGGCGGCAGCATAAAAATTTTAATATAAATTTTTTCCCATGCATTTTTGGACCACCCTAATATATATATATATAGCTTCTGGGCAAAAAAAAGTATTAAAAAGATCAGACAAAAAAGTTGTACTTCTTCAAGAAGCCTGATAGTTATTTTACAAAAACAAATTCTTTTGAAGCCAAATTTCTTTTTACATTCAGGTGATGGTTATATTTAATATTTATAATAATATATATATATATATATATATATCTGTATTCGTCTTGATGTTGTTCCACAAATGGAGGGACCTACAGTTGTATATCTGTATATATATATATATATATATATATATATATATATATATACTTTAGTGTAAAGCTAATGCTATTAATATGGTTATACATCACCTGAATGTAAAAAGAAATTTGGCTTCAAAAGAATTTGTTTTTGTAAAAAAACTATCAGGCTTCTTAAAGAAGTACAACTTTTTTGTCTGATCTTTTTAATACTTTTTTTTACCCAGAAGCTCTTTTCGACAGCCCAGAGCGACAGCTCTTAGTCCATCTCCTCGATTCGTGGAAGTCGGAGAAGCGTTATTTTATTTTCTGAATGGATATATTCTATGCGATACAACAGAGCGAACTTGATTATTGTTTTCAGATTTTCTTTAAATGTGTCCGAATAAAGTTAATTCTTAAACAACAGATATATAACGTATTGAAAAGAACATTTTGAAAGTAGTTAGTCGATAAAATAATATTTGCTTTTATCAAATTAATTATATTATTTTCCTTCCTTTTCTCTTTCCTTTCAGCGCTCATAATCTCAAAAATGAAAACGATTTGGTAAAAGCGGATCAACTAAACTTTTATTTAAGTTTTCCCGTTTGCCCATATGCATATACAACTTCATATTTTTAGTATGAAACTATTACCACCATCGCCGTGACAGTTGTGATTGGAAAAAGTGGATGCCTTTAAAATTTTAAACTACACCTAACTAAATCCAATTGAAAATATCAGGAAACTTGTTATCTGCCATTATTCGATATGGTTGGCGGTCACTTTGATATACAACTGCGATCAAAATAATAGTACCTAGTTAATTAAAGAATACTCTTATTAAATGCGTGTCAATTTTTTAAACCATAACTGCGGTTTGTAATATTTTCTGTTCAGCAACCTAGAAAGTTTAATAATAGTAGCACTAAATCTGGTAAGGAGATATATTATCAAAAGAAAAAAATTAGTTAACGCAACTAATAAAATTCATAGGTATTTTTAAATAGAGGGGAGCTGAAATCACAGTACGGAGGAGAACCGTAAAACATTCAAAGTTTTTGGAAATAGTTTCGGTCATTTGGTCAATCTGATACTAGAAGTGTAAAATATAATCTCTGAGACACAAAGCTTTTATATCTTCCCAAACCGTAACCCAGTTCAGTACGATATTTGTTACGTAAGACAGTTGCCTTCTTGGGCAAAAACACCTAATTTTGTCCATTGTGATATGACTACGATGTAACCAGGCTTGTTTTCATGCTATTGTTGACTCTCACAAAATTAAAAAGAAGCTGAATGTAGAAAAGAGTTCACGAAGAGAAGAAGCATTAAAGGGTGATTTCAGATTACTATGGTCAGTCAGGGAAATTTCAGCGGGACTTACAGCCCTAAATCGAATTGAAGGTTTGGTAAGTTAAACTTGAAAACATTAACTATTTCTGGGCGGAGATTCAAAGTGCATGCCACGCTGTTCCAGTCGAAACATGCCAAAATCTTCAAATCTCAAATGTCCTAGAAATATAATTCTGAAAATGGAGCTTATTTTAAATATGCAGATAGGAGTGCTATGTTTTTGACCGCACTTATGATATAGCTACGCCTTCGTGGCTGCCACAATCGAAACACCAAATGTTTGTGAGTCCAATTTTTGAATGAAATGAGTGTGCGCGCATGTAAGTGGGTGCTGTTGCTGCCAGTGAAAGCAGTGCGAATAGATGCACAGACAAAAAAGTAAAAAAAAATATGTACTTTTGTATATGCTTGGCGACTTGTGGTGATAAACCGCGTTTCAAGAGCGTCGACGACTCAGTGAGCGACGGCTTTGTGAGCACTTGATCAACTAGATACCTACTAAAGAAGCGGCCAACACTGATCGCCTGAGCTTTGTGAAAGTCATGTCTCACCACAACGCAAAATCGAACGCTAAAGTAACTGAAAACCGGGTCGGTTGTGTTTACAGTTCATTCGATGTTTGGATTGCCAAGTGTGAGCGCGGACAATAGAAAATCGGAAATAACTTTTATGTTCACGCATTAAAAAAAAAAAAAAAAAAAACTTGAAGACGCAAGCGAAACAAATTTCAAGTGAATAAATAAAGTAACTACTGCTTGTTGCGCTTTATAAAATAGTACCACATCAGAAAAATGAAAAAACAAAAACGTGAAACCGAAAAGTATTATCGATCGTAAAATAAAGCATAAGTTAAAATTAATAAAAAGTCGAAAAGTGTCAAATTATCTAATCTTAGATTTTAAAGTTAGCTTTTATATGTTTACGTTAATATGAGAAATTCCATACAAACAAAAGAAAGTTACTAAGAATATTAATTTTTGGACTTGATTTTTTATTATTTTATGCCATTATTAATCATTACTCTTGAATTAAAAAACTGCGATGTTCAGCAAACATTTTTGTGATTGAAATTTATAATAAGATTATGAAAAAATTTTCCAGTACTCTTAAAAGCTCGACCAATTCAAATTCAAATCCAAATCCAATTCAAAACAAAAGCAAAATTTATAAAACAAAAAATTTTTTTCCGTCTATTAATGATGTAAAAGTAAAAAAAATTTCGCATTGAAAATTTAGACGCTAAAATAATGTTGACTGGTGTAATTAGTTGAAAAGAAGAAGATTGAAGTAAAATAAAAAGATAAGTGTGAATAAATTAATATTAAATTAAATAAATGACATTGGGAGCAATGAAATTATACCACAATGAAGAGAAGTGAAATGAAAAAGAGGCCCATGCTAAAATAATTTTGTTTGAGTTATTAGGTTAGGCCAAATTATATGCATATTATAGGAATAAAGGGTGATTTTTTATGAGCTATAGGAAAGTTTTTCCAAAAAACACACGTAAAATTCAGAAAAATGCATGAAAATTTTATTTAAATCGATAGTACAGTCCATATAATTTAATGTTTGAAGATTATTTCATGCAAATGTTGACCGCGATTGCGCTTCAAATGGTCCATCCGCTTAGTCCAATTTTGGCATACTTTTTCCAATATTTCGGCCGGTATCTCATATGGAAATGCTTTAATGTTGTCTTCCAATGCGTTAATTGAAGCAGGCTTGTCTGAATAGACATGAGCTTTAACATAGCTCCACAAGAAATAATCTAAAGGCGTTATATCGCACGATCTGGGTGGCCAATTGACAGGTCCCGAACGTGAAATAAAATGTTCACCGAACTCGCCTCTCAACAAGTCCATTGTTACGCGTGCTGTGTGGCATGTGGCACCGTCTTTCTGAAACCACATGTCATGCAAGTCAAGCTCTTGCATTTTGGGCAAAAAAAAGTTGGATATCATTTCACGGTAGCGCTCATCATTCACAGTTACCTTACGATTCGCAGCATCTTTGAAGAAGTACAGTCCAATGATACCTCTAGCCCATAAACCGCACCAAACTGTGACCTTTTCTGGATACATTGGTAGCTCTTACTATTCTTCTGGCTGATCTTCACTCCAAAATCGACAATTCTGCTTATTTACGTACCCATTGATGCAAAAATGAGCTTCGTCGCTGAACACAATTTTTCGATAAAAAAGTGGATCTTAAACTTTCTTAACAGAACACGCATTTTTATAATAAAATTCAATGATTTGCAAGCGTTGTTCGTTTGTAAGACGATTCATGGTTAAATTATAGACCAAACTGAAGATGTTAGACAGTGAAACAAAACACGAAACGTGCGTCAACTGTTTAAACCAACTGTTTAAAAAGATAATAGCTAAAAAATTACCAGTCATTAAGATTTGTTTCTGTTCACCTCTTTTCATAGTCGCATGTAAACTTTTTATCTTGAGTTCGGCAAATTGCCGTCTTTCTTGCTGTGTATAAAAGAAAGACAAATTATTTTGACACAGAGGAATCCATTTTACGTGTATTGCTAAAATATATTCTTCTTCTTCTGTACGACCCTATAATTTTGTTTGCCAGAGACCGGAAATTCGATACATTTTATTCGAACATCTTTGCTCTCTCGTTGCCCTCCTACAAGTGCCGAATGCAAGCAACAAATACTCTACTGAAAATTTTCAGGAATGAAACTGAGTACATATTTATGCATGTGAATATTTTAAAAGTCATTTGTAAAGTGTGATTTAACTTAGTGTTTCAATACTCTGCAGTTTTGGCTTATTAGTGATATTACGTAACATTTTAGCACTACTTGACAATTAAGCCAAGTTCTACCCTACTTCGAAAGACAAACTATCAACAATGAAGGTTGTGCGGTAGCAGAATTGTTGATAACAGGAGATACTTTGTCTTATCTATCTTTTATTATCAAATCCATTTGCAGGTATTACATGAATACAGGTATTACACGCATAGTAGGGCTGAGATATGTGTAGGTAAAATACTTTACATATAACTATTAGCATAAGTGAAGTGGGCATGGAGCACCAAATGATAAAAACAGGGTTTTTCTACTAGCGGTCGCCCCTGAACGGCACGTCAAATCTTCGAATAAATTTCTGGCAAGAAAAAGTTGTTACTTCTACAACTCCAGATTAAGGATGCTTGCTTACTACTGTCTGCTTGAATATGTGCACAGTTTATTAATTTGGTTAATTTAAATGACCACATCTACATGTGTATACCACGAATGAAATTAGTTTTGGCGTTTAAAAAAACATAAAATTAAACAAATATGAACGTTATCAACTCGATTGACATCGAAACCGAAATCAATGATTGAATAAATAAGTATATTACAATGAAATCATAACATATTGTCGAGAAGTGATTCAGTTCCAAAGCAGCCAACGAAATGGATTAAGTAACATCATTTAACGGCAATTTATATAGGTATACACTTAAATGGCCAAATTGAAAACGTGCACGATTTAATGTAATCAAACATACGAAGGTATGCCTACGTGAATACATAGGTATTTCCATGTTTTCCTTCCATGTTTTGTACTCCTTCCCTAACAATAATAATTGTGCTAATCATAAACGCTAACAACTGGTGGCAACACTCCTCTATTCACATCAGCGCCACAACAAGTGAAAGTGAATTTAAAGCCATATAAAAAGTCCACAATACAAAACTCTGAAATTGTTTGCAAAGCGAAATCAACTGAAATACAAATAAAAAGAGAAATAAAACAAAAGTAAAATAACCTAAAGCGCAAGTGCAACAGCGCACTTTTAAACTGAGAAGTGTGGAAGTTTATATTTTGCTAAACAATTTTACGCGGCAAAAAGACAAAAATAAAACCTCGGAAGCAATAAAGCTAGCAGCTGTTAGTTTGAGCCAAAATATGAGCAAAATATTAAATGCAAATACATATGTATGTATGCAGATAAAGCGGAGATATATTACAGTTGTTCGCTTAATAATTTTCATTGTATTAGATTGCTTTCCCTGTCACATTACTCCTATTACTTTGTAGTGATTTCCTGTTTAACATACTTTTACTTTGTTACCAGAAAAAGTATAGTGCAACATTTTGCAAGTGCCAGTGGAGCAACGTAACATGAAGAAGAGGAATCTACTGTTCAAGTTTTTCATACTGCTGGCAACACTATCGTGGCATGTGACAGGTTTGTGAATTTATAAATGATAATATACACTAATAAATTATTTAAAGGACTATTCAAAATTTATATTTATTACTAATTAGCAAACCCGGCGAACTCCGTTTCGCCACCAGATGGCTTCGTTTTTTGTAACATTTCGTTTGGGGATCTAAAGATGGAGAAAAATTATTTTTTTTGTTTTATATTTCAAATGGATTTATTTCATTTCACAACAATAATGAATTAATTTCGATTACAAAAATGAAGTGTAATTTAGTTGAACTTCTCTAAGTAAAACATGAAAGTGAATCCAAAGTAAATACTGAATCGAAGCGTTATACGTGTCCACAAATTATCCGTTTCATTGAAGTACTCTTTGTTAAACCACATTTTTTGTTCTTTGGTCTGACGTTAACACAAACAAATTCAAATTACGGAGTATCATAATAGCTGAACCAATTTTGAGTTGCAAGTTATGTGGTGGAAATCCTGGTAACTCCAGAGAGTTCAAAAACTCCGTTGGATAATTTACTACATCATCGGGATTTGTTATGGAATCAACGGATTTGTATGTCACCAAACCGCCATCGATTTTTGATTATATGGTGAAATTCAGTGCGTGTACATCATTATTCTTTGCGGCGAAAATTGCTCGTTGACTTAACCAAGCATAATTCTGATAATTCTCACTAATGTTTGAGAGTCTAAAAATCGGCAAAAGCCGTTGCTAAGAGTAATTAATCCAGCTGTCGCATTAGCTGGGCTATTCCATTTCCAAGAGCTAACAATTGTTTGCAAAATTGTACAGCACTTTGATCATTTTGAAGTTGAACTCTCATACTCGTATTAGTGGTTAGCGATAATGTTTTTACGTTATTCCACAAAGGTGATGCCTTCAGGCAATCATTCAATTCATATGCAGGCGTTCCACGGGGAATTACTGGCAACGTCTGCCTGAAATCGCCTGCCACCAATATCATCAAGCCGCCAAAGATGTTGTTATTTCGCCGAAGATCCTTCAGTGTGAAGTTAAGTGCTTCAAGTAATTTCTCATGTGCCATTGTGCACTCATCCCAAGCAATGAGCTTGGATTGCATCAACAATTTTCCCATTGCACTGGATCGGGAAATATTACAGGAGTATCAATTGTGCTTAAATTGAGTGACAACTTAAGCGCAGAATGTGCAGTACGACCGCCATCTAGAAGAGTCGCCGCAATACCTGATGAGTGACGACTTAAGCGCAGAATGTGCAGTACAACCGCCATCTAGAAGAGTCGCCGCAAATCCTGATGATGCTAACGCCAAAGCTATGTCACATCTTGATCGAATAGTGGCCAAAATCGATGAAATTACAAATGTTTTCCCTGTTCCTCCAGGCGCGTCCAGGAAGAATAGACCACCAGTATTATTGTCCACCGCTTGCATTAATGTTTGGTATACTTGTTTTTGCTGTTCATTCAGCAACGGCACATTATTTCGGACGAATTTCTGCAATGTATCAACATTGTATTGCAGCTCTCGATTTAATTCTTGGTTGAATGCATCGTACATCGATCGATTTGGCGCAATCATTCCTACTTCAATCAGTAGCTTGTTTGCAATAGTGAAGCATTGAGCCTCAATCAGAATCAATCCTTCATTGTAGATTTCATCGGTTATTTGCATGTTGGGATTATGCAAGATAACTTCACATATGTCGTCTTTGTATTTGTTCCATAACTCAATTGGTTGTGAAGGGAAACATGTGGTGATGACTGGTGAATTTAACCTCAAATGCACGATCCACATAATTTACACAGTTCAACTTACCACCTTAAGGACAAATGCCTGCTGTTAAAGTTGAATAAAAATTTGCACAATACGCGTGATTGATTTGATGGTTTCCAATTGAACTATTAGGAAACGAATAACTTGAACTTCAATTTCACAATTTCGCAGTGAACACAATACGGTTTTAAGTTAGCGTTTGAAAGAACGTGCGCATAATAAATGCCACATGAAATTAACTGAGCAGAGTACATGCTCTAAGCCTCACGGAGCCCGAGATCTTTCCAACGAATGCAAAACCGTGGAAATCGGTTAGTGCGAAACAGCGAGACTTTGTAAGGTCCATCATCTAGACCGCTCAGTAAGGCTGGATTCGATTCGAAAACCTGATGGTTCATACACCATTTCCAAATCGGAAACGCTTAATGCTCTACTCGAAACCCATTTTCCGGGTAGTAGAACTCTCTCTGAAGAAGAGAGTGGCATGAACAATAACGGTAGCAACGGTGGAACCTCTAGGTACAGCTGGTATATTGCTAGCCGGATAGTGACAGAGGGGCGGCCGCCTTAGCCGGATGGGTTGGTGCGTGATTACCATTCGGAATTCACAGAGAGAATGTGGTTCAAATCTCGGTGAAACCAAAATTAATAAAAACATTTTTCTAATAGCGGGCGCCCCTCGACAGGCAATTGCAATCCTCCGAGTGTATTTCTGCCATGAAAAAACTCCCCATAAAAAATATCTGCCGTTCGGAGTCGGCTTAAAGCTTTAGGTCCCTCCATTTGTGGACCAGCATCAAGACGCACGCCACAAATAGAAGGAAGAGCTCGACCAAACACCCAAAAAGGGTGTACGCGCCAATTATATATATATATATATACAATATATATATATATATATATATGTAGTGACAAAATAATCTATAAGGTTTTCCTTGTCTTCCTTTGAGAACGGACCTGACGGAATATATCCAGCAATGCTTAACAAGGAGGAGACAGGCTGATTGAGGCCCTGAAAAGCATCATGACATGATAGTGGTCTTAAATGTACCACAATAATGTTTGACATGATATATCAGATATGTATATATAAATGAATTTTCCACTTCGGGACTAGAACCTAATTATTTGAAAGTTATTAAATTCTACAAAATGTGTTCAAGGCCATTATGTTGGATCAAACTGTTGCCATTCCACACAGGGTCACCTCACGGGATCTTTTTTTTTATATTAACTAAACGATGTAAGGAAGGCTGATTCCGCTCTATTTTAGTAAAATTTAATTTCGGTCGGCTGTTAATGCTTAGAATTATTATACAATATATAAAGTCATAGATAACGTGAGTTATAGCTTGTAATATCAGACGGATTGACGGAACTTCGATCTTAATATATAAAAAGTCTACGTGGCTTTTATGCGATCTCAATAATATTTATTTTGTAACTAAATGAGTAGTGGTCCAAGTTTGAGCGACTTTTTTTAAGACGATACCGATGTACACACATTTACACAAAAGTAGCCGCGCCTTCACCCATATTTTAAAATTTTAATTGCGGCATACTTAGTTTTCTGGTTTGATTATTTGTACCAAATTGGAATAATTTTCCTTGGTTTATAGTAGAGGTATCATGTATATGTACGTACGTAAAGCTGGAACGGAAAAATACCATTCAAGCGAATACCATTCCAGTGAAAAGTTTTAAGTGGATTCCGCTCCATTAGAAACAACAATAAAACGATAGTTTGCCGACTTTACAAACGAGGCCGTAACACCAGAAAGCATCGAAAAAATCCACAAAATCGTTTTGAATGATCGAAACTGAAGTTGCGTGAGTTAGCTTTGTAAAGTTAACAAAAGAACGTTTTGGCTTTATATTGCCATTTTTTGGTGCGTGCAGCCAGCTACATCGAATTATATGACGTTATCGCGTCAAAAAAATGTGTTTTTTTAGACCCGGGACTTTTCAACCCATGTGTTACATATATAATTTTTGAAAGTTCAGGCTTATTCTCCAATTTTTGTTGTGTATTATGATACAGTTTTACAAGTAAAGCAGCTTTTTGAAGTTTTTTTCCTCAGATATGCACAAATAAGTAAATATTAAAAAAAACCTTTTGTCCTAAATTTTATATTTAAAGTTCACAGTGGGCATCGAACCCGGGACTAACGGGATGATAGTCACGTACAAATTCATTCGGATATGCTGGCCGTCAGCGAGTGTTGCAATTAATACGCACTGTTGAATTTAGCAGCACATAAATTTTTATAATAACTACACGCGAGCAAATAAAATTTAAAAAACAAAGAAAGAAATGGTACCTACATATCCACATATAGTTAGTATTACATAACGATTTGTACTTATCCATTTGTCGCCTACAATTTAGTGCTGTCGTGTAGCACTGTTCGTAACGTACGTTACTGGACAAGAAAAAAATATTTGCGTGACGGACGATATAAGAAAAAAAAATAAAATAAAAATAAACCACGAAGTAATTCACATAATCGTGACTTCAAATTAAATAAATAGATGGTACATATTTGTTCATGTAAAAAAAAATGTAGAAAACGGGCTAATTGCCAAGTTGGGCGGAATAAGAGCGCCAAGCGATAGAGTTAGGAAAATCGATAAGTTGAGAGCTCTTGGACATTCAATTAACATTTATGTCTTAACTGCATACATATATAATACATATATATAATTGGTATATATATAATTGGTGCACACATCCTTAGTTGGATCTTTGATAAGCTCCCCCTCCGATTTATGGTGTTGACTTGATGTTGTTCGACAAATGGAGGTACCTAAATCCAATTGGAGATTTACCATTTACCAGATTTTCTTTCAATTTGGTGTTTCTTGCGTACAGCGAGTTTCGATCCCAGGCACTGAATGAATGAACGAAGATGAGTTTTCTATTTCCACTTCACGATCTTTTGTACCCTCAGCCAGTATTGGCAGTGACCTATCTCAGTTTGTCCTTAGGGAAGCACACCTCCATGGTTGCCAAGATGTGAGTCATCTGCAACTGCTCTAGAATACACCAAACAACCGCTCAAACGCTTGATTTCAATATAATAAAGCATGTTTGAGAGGGATTGTTCAGTGATTGATTGTTTGATAAAAAAAAAAAATTGTCGTAATACGAATCTCTGCCAAGATGTAAGTATATTTTAAGGATATTACATTTTTTACGATTATTCGTTTGCCCATGAATTCTATAGGTTTGTTTACTTTTATTTTCTTGTATAAAAATGTTGAATGTAAATATAATTTATTTATGTCAATAATTGGAGTAGATTTCAACTGAAATGAAAAATATGCTATTTTCGAAATGTGAATGCTTACATTTCCGAAATCCGTTGTAATCTGAGTAATAATATTTAATTAAAATAATTATATGTATTAAAATATATCATTGAACCAAATCCCCTAAGATTTTGAGGCTAATGCCTTCATATTTGTTTTTTTTTTTTTAAGTCGAAGCGTATGTCCTCAATTTCTGACAATGTTAAATGTAGCGAATTTCAACTTAAATAAAGTGTACGAAAAAATTTAAAGTTGGGCGGGGGCAACCCAAAATCCTTTTTTTGAGCTTTCCCAAGGCCAATAGAATAGAATCCAATAGACAATTTCTTTTGCTAACAAGTACTACTTTGGACCATATAGGTACCTAATTGAGTATCCTCAATTAGTATGGCGGAGAAGCTTGGGTGATGGATGAGACGACATTCAAGTGCTTGAGAGAAAGACTCTCGACTTCTAGACTTTTGGATCTTTGCACATTAGCGAGGTCGAATATCACAGATGATGAAACAATGAATCATATGAGCTTTACAGCGATATAGACATAGTGCAGGGATCGTAATGAAACGATGTTCTCTTTTCAACACATTTCCCTGGCTCCAGGAATGTTGTTGGTCAAAGCTCTATCGATCAATCTGATCATGACAATATAATTACCAGTAGACGTGATTGGTTTATTGCATCCAGGATAGTTAACGAGGAAACGATAAGGTTCGCCTTCTCGTCATTCGAAAACTTTAAGTCCCCAGGACCCGATGGCATCTACCCAATCATGCTTAAGCGAGGCGGAGAACAACTAATAAAGGCTTTGAAAAGAATTTTTACGGCATGTCTTGCGCACGATTGCGTTCCACAATTGTGGCGTTTGGTGAAAGTTGTATTTGTCCCAAAGCCAGGCAAGGACAGCTACGCTTTACCAACAAGTTTCAGACCTATAAGCCTGACATCATTCATGTTTAAGGGCCTGGAACGTATGGTGGAGAAGCACATTAGGACGAGGGTTCTAAGTCGAAACCCTCTCAATGTCAGACAACATGCCTATCAAAGTGGGAAATCTTGCGAATCGGCTCTGCACGAGAGCGTTAGCATAATCGAAAAGGGGCTGGTAACAAGAGAGTCTACACTTAGTGTGTTTGTGGACATTGAAGGAGCTTTCGTCAATGCTACCTTTGACTCTATGTGCTCTCCTATCAGAAGTCATGGACTACACGAAATCGTTGTCAGATGGATCCACTCTATGCTATCCAGAAAGCGATGAAGGAGTCAGGGTTGAGGTTAAGAAGGGTGGACTCTCATCTTAATGATCTGCAGGAAATTGGACACATCCAAGCCTACGCAGACGATGTGTGCGTATTAATCTCAGGATGATCACTTGAAGTTATATGCAATAAAAAGCAGGTAGCTCTAAATAAGATTGAGTATTGGTGCGAATTGCATGGTCTTTCGGTGAATCCTATAAAAAGTACCTTAGTGCTTTTCACTAGGAAACGCAATATGGAAGGCCACATTGAAAGGGATAACACTACAACTGTCTTCTTAGGTTAAATATCTAGGAGTAATCCTAGATAGTAAACTTACCTGGAAGAAGCACGTCGAGCAGAAGGTCTCTCGAACACTAAAAGTCTTCTGGCAGTGTAAGAGAACCTTTGGCAAGACATGGGGTCTAAGACCGACGATAGTACACTGGCTGTACATCACCCTGATTAAACCCATTATTACATACGCCCTGTAGTATGGTGGGAAGTCACAATGGTTAATTCCAGAGTAAAACCCCTAAACAGGCTACAGAGAAGTGTGTGCTTGGGTATTACAGGTGCCATGAGCACGACAACTTTCAACCTCTAGACCTTCAAATTCGAAGGGAAGCAATGAAGGTGGCGTACAGGCTCAAGGAGTCTGGGGAAATGAAGTAAGCACTGGTCACTGTTAGATATACCACCAGTTATCGGAGCGGTGCACACTGTTCTCGATACCAGTGGACAATTGGATGCCTGCCGTTGGCTTCGCTAGGAAGTATGATGTTTTGATCCCTGATAGAGATCAATGGTTAAGTCCAGAGAATCTATTAACGGGATACCAGCACACTTTCTACACCGACGGATCCAAAACCAGTGATGGAAGCGGATCTGGATGGTATTTAGACGAAGACACTAAGTACTCCTATGCCACAGGACAGATGGCCACGGTATTCCTTACGGAAGTCTATGCCATCTTGAATGTGCCGTACTAGCTAATTGAGAAAAAGTGGTGGGGCAACAGTATTGGAATTTGTAGTGACAGTCAAGCTGCACTGAAAGCCCTTGCTAACCCACGCTGCTCTTCTAAATTAGTCGGTGAATGTAAGACAAAATTGAACAGTGTTGCAAAACACAAAAAAGTTAGCTTTATTTGGGTGCCTGGACATTGTGGTATTGCAGGAAAGGAGTTAGCTGATAAATTGGCAAATGAAGGCTCTGCAAGTATGTCACTAGGCCCTGAACCCTTTCTAGGTGTCAATTCCACATCTATAAAACTATGGATTGACGACTTCAAGAGGTCTACCCATAGAGGTCGATGGTCTGAGTAGAACTCGTGCAGAGTAGCCAAGTGCTTTGTGAAAGAACCAAACAGGAAAACAGCGACCTTTCTCCTTAAACTCAGCAGGAAGGACCTAAGAGTACTGATGGGTGTAATCACAGGCTACAACGTCTGTGGTCAGCATATGGCTACCATGGGGGTCGTGGACAGCCCGATATGCCTATCCTTTCTTGAGAATGACGACACTGCAGAGCATTTTCTGTGTAGCTGTCCTGCATTTTCCAGAATCAGACTTAGGTTATTGGGTTGCAATACACTGAGTATGGACAAAGTTCCTACTCTTCCGGATCTCTTAAAATTCATCAATGAATCCAAGAGATTTGTGGAAAAGTGACCTCAAACTAATTTTTCCGTTCTTACCATCCACATTTTATCTTTCCTATCTCTATTCTTTCTACTGATATCTATCCGGGTGTAGTACAATAGTCTACTGACTGAGTGCTTGGACTTGTCCAACCCCCCCACAAATCTAATCTAATCTAACCAGCTGGTGGTAGCAGAGTTAGAGGAAGGTCCCTTTGTGTTGGAAAGTTCAGCTGAAAAAGGATTGGCTTCCCAAAACACAAAAAACATCTGGTGCGTTTTGTTAAGTACGGCTAAAATTGTTTAAGCGGTTATTGCACCAATGAAGAAGAAGAAGAATAGAACAAAAGGTTACGAGTACGTACTGGTGATGTCATTGAACCAACATCGTCATTCTTACAGTAGGCGTACTTCACAATTTTCATCAATAAAAATGTACGAGTAAATATAATTTGCAAGAGAGTACCTTGCAATTCGGCAATGACGCAATAGTGGCAGAATATTTTAACATTTTTTGTTTTTATATTGACATCTGCGTTTTAAATCATTATTCGTTATATCTCTATGAAGAGCTCTACTTTGCATGCATTCGGGGTTTTAAAAATAATAATAATTTTCTCATTGCAATCTAATTATTTTTTTTTCTTATTACGCTCGCACCACTATGCTAACTCCTTCACATTTTTTAAGTCAAAATAATTAGAATTTGCGAGATTTTGCTTATGTTTTGAGAAAATATAATATTTATACCACTAACTAGTACCACTTACGTAAATTTTGTCACAATTGCCCATTGCACGTTTGCAATGCTCTCTTGGAATTTTGAAACAAGATTTTTTGCCAATCAAGCCATAACTGCTACGTCTAACACGAACTTTATGTTCTAGGAAATATGCTGTAAATTAATTGAAACACTCGTTTTGTATAAATAATGCGCGCTTCCTCCACATTTATCGATCATTTAACGTTTTTTACTTTATGCACTCCTGCCATTCGTTACAATTAGAGTTGCTTTCTATTTTTGTCTTAAATGAGAAATAACTTTAAAATTTACATACATACTTATTTTAGAAGCCTAAAATTAATTTTTTAAATGTAAAACTAAGTTACAACATCTTTGCCACAAATTATTACTAGTTATTTACAAGTACATTTGTCTGTGTCATGTTTGGTTTGTGACGTTGTATTTTCCTAATTTTTTACTCATTGACATAGAGCATAAATGGGGCAAGGGTTTTTACCTGGGTTTTAAAATTTCTTTAAATTATTTTTAAAAGAAATTATTATTATTAATAATGTTTGCTTCTATTGGTAAATTCTTAGTTACAAGTTACTTGATTTCAATAATTTCTCGAATGGGGTAACGTTAATTCATGGAAAAAAAGGCACATTTTTTTGATTTTTTTTTTGATGACACAGTTAAAATTTATTCGTCAAATCTTTTACTACATAAAACTATAGCATTTGAAGTATATTTTGTGAAATTTTCATCCAAAAATATTTAAAAATACGGCAATGGCAGAAATTATTCGGACGCATCTCAAAAAAGTAGTTTTGCGGTGCCCCTCATAACTCGGTGTTATATTAAATCATCTGAAATCAAAAAACCAAAGTTATTTCGTTAGATAAACGTTTTCTCCGGGTAACGCAGAGAGGCTTTTTTGAAATTAAAAAATTTTAAATTTTTGGGAACACGTTAAGGTCAAAAACACAATTTTCGCGTAAAAAATCGGTGAATTAGTTACCGTAAAAACAAAAGTATCAACAAATTCGAAAAAAACTCTTCGGCGTTACCTTTTAAAACATCTACAGAAAAAGTGTTCAAAATTTCAAAAGGATCGGTAACGCTAACGCTAAACGCGGTTGAGCCAGGTAGGTAGCAACACCTTCATGGCTGTATCTTTGTAAGTTTTACTCCGATTCATCTAAAATTTTCACAGAATATTCTTGAAAGGTTCATCATTTAAAAAATCAAATAAAAAAAATTTAAAAACGTTACCCCCCCCTTAAGGCGAAACAAGTACAAATTCATGTTCAGAATTATTTTTAATAATGGTGAAAAGTTTGAAAACTGCTCGAAGGGGTGTGTATATACATAATATCATTCACCTTGAGTCGCTATCGGTCTCAGCGATATGCAATCACAAGATCCCATTAATACAAGTTGCTCCAGCCAACGCATCCCTTAAGAACGGTTAATTATATTTTCATTTGGTTGGAAGTTTAAATTTTTTAATTTTGTTATATGTACATAACTTTTTTATTTTCATTTTACACTAAACAAGAAGGTTCGAGACAATATCGTTCTTATGCTTTCCAACGGCTTAAAATTGATTACAAACAATCGGCACTTATAAGAATTTTTAGCAGAGAGTAAACGTTTGCAAACCTTAACGAAGCTGGAATTTATCGAATACTTCTCACATAACTTTGAGATTTGTAACTTAGTTTACGATAATTCTGGTATGTTACAAAATATTTGCCTACGAACAGGTATTAATTTATTTTTCCATAACATTCAGATATGCTCTTTGGTAGGATATTTACAAGTTATAACAAAAACACAGTTATTACTTTGTTCAAATAATCAATTTTATTAGAGTGTATAATATTTACCACCTTTTGAGCTATGCTGACTTTCCACAAATTAATCAGCTAAACATCGACGACATTTGGTTCCAACAAGACGGCGAAACTTGTCATACAGTGCGCTTAACAATCGATTTATTGCAATACTCAAGCCACTATTGATGATTTATTGGAAAAAGTAGTAAAAATCTGGACTGTTCGAATAGACCAAACAATGAATGCTATGAAATAATCTACCAGATTATAATAAAAAAAACTTTTCGACAATTCTTCTGTTTTGTATTATCATTTTAAGTTCTCAAGCTCTTAAAAAAACCCCCGATATATTTTGTGTGGCCTCGGTAGTCTAGCGTAAGTGCACTAGCCTGCCATCTCAGAGGCAGGCACCCAACAACTTTATCCTTCCAATCCTTACTCACGCACAAAAATCAGCGCATTACTTGCTTGTGGCTGCTAAAACAAGCAAAAAACAAAGAAAAAAGACACAGTTACACATTGCATTAGTAACGCCAGCAAGATGAAGAGGGCAATCGCGGTAATAGCGCAAAGACACTAAATTTCGCGAAGTCCCCAACCATCTGTGTGAACCTTCTGCCAGAAAAATGTGACACACAGATGGCGCTCCAAGCAGTAAGAAGGGGTTCCTCCTAAGCAGCGACAAGTGGGCATTCCCACTACTTAGGACTGGTAGCGGTAGGCTAATCACCTACCCTGCCAGAAAGCAAATAGATTAATGAAACCAATGCAAGACTGAGTCTTGTCGAGGCCCTATGCTTCCGAGTGGAGTGAACAAGGAAAAAAAAAAATATTTTCAAGATGTGGAAAATCATTATTGCTAAACAGACTTTTTTCTATGATGAGATTTTTGTTAAACAAATTTTTAAGTTTTTTGGCAAACAATGAAACAATAAAAAAATAATAAAAGATTTCACGTGTCATGCGAAAACTTTATGAATGCATAAAAAAGTGCCAAAACATAGAGTGATTGACGGGAAAATCATATATGTGTGTAAATGCTCATTTAAAAAGCACATCTCCTCTTAATTTTATTCTGCAAACATATCGAATGTATGTTGAAAACCAAAATACCAAGAAAGCCAACGTTGAAATTTGTAATTTTTCGAATTATTTTTGCTCCTCTGGTAAAAGCAAAGACATATTTGAAGCAAAGGCGGGCGGTAATTTCAGCATACTCGTATACATGTATCTAAACGAAAAAAAAGTGTATTTTTTCTAAACTCAAATTCAGAAGTTGAGCGCGTTTTCAGCACAATGCATACTTTTAAAAGCAAAAGTCGTAACCGTTTGTCCTTTCTGTCAGTAACTGCGTTGCTCCACATAAAAAACAGATTAGCATGAAAAGTGTTGTTGTGACAATTAACACAGCAAGAGCAATGTATTTTGTTTTTACTTATGGTCTCTATAATGTCAAAATTTCTGTAGTCTATTTAGAGACAGTTTAGATTAATTTAAACAATTCATTTTGACAATTTACCGTCCAAATAAATATAAGCAAATCAAATGAGCTGTTTTATTTTTATTATGATACATGTTTAATGTGCCCTGAATATACCAGATAGCCTAAATTATAACATCGATAGTAAATAAAGTGTTTTTCAGTAAGAGCGCTTCAACTTTTTTTTTGAATAAAGCACAAACGGTTTGACTTTTTTAACTAATTTTTTTTTTATTATCGAGTTTGAACATATACATTTAAGTATGAAATTCGATTTCTTTTGCATGACCACCGCGTGCTCGTTTTACGAAGTCCAATCGTTGAACCCAATTTTCGACTACTCTTTTGCATAAATCGGCCGAAATTCCAGCAATTTCGCGTTCAATATTGGCTCTGAGCTCACAAATCGTCACCGGCTTGTTACTGTAGACCAATGACTTCACATACCCCCAAAGAAAATAGTCTAGAGGCGCCAAATCACACGAGCGCGGCGGCCATTCGACCGGTCCATTTCTGGAAATAATGCGCTCATCGAACTTACTCTTCAACAAATCAATTGTAGCGTGTGCTGTGTGGCTCCGTCCTGTTGAAACCACATGTCGTCTAAGTCCATACCATTCAATTGCGGCCAAAAATAATCGTTTATCATGTCGCGGTATCGATTTCCATTGACAGTAACGAGGCGATCGTCAACAAAAAAATATGGGCCAATTACGCCGCCGGCATGTAAACCGCACCAAACAGTGATTTTTTCGGGATGCAACGGTGCCTCATGAATCACGTGTGGATTGCTTTCTGCCCAGTAACGCATATTTTGCTTGTTGACAAAGCCAAAAGTGAGCTTCATCACTGAAGAACCGTAAAATGGCCGTAATGCTCTTAAAGTAGCAGCAACAGAACGATTATTTTCATAAAAAATTTGCACAATTTGCAACCGTTGCTCAAGTGTGTAGCGTTCCATGATGAAATGTATACTAATGAAGTTTACAAATGACAAGCGAAAAATAAAAAATATTGCGTCGTTCGCCCTCCCTATCGGAAAAAAGTTGAAGCGCACCTATTGAAAAACGCTATACATACGTTAATGGTACCTTGATGTCAATTTTAGGACCACAAGTTGAAAATGAAGAGGAAATAGACTTTGAAATTAATTGGTTTACAGAATCGTTATGAATGAACAGATTTTGTGTTATTGAATTATGTTTATATTATAATATATGTTCACTTTTGTTGAATTTAAGCTGTTAAGAAAAAAATGTACTTTTCGTATTTAAAAAAAATTATGATTTTAGTTGTGTAAACGCTTTTTTTTAAGTTTTAGTGCTTTTTGAAACTCAAAAGTTAGCATCATTTCATAAAATTCTAAAGCCCAAGAATTTGCGAGTTCCATTGTCTCTAGTGAAAAGAAAATTTGTGTCCTCTTATTTAATTTCCCACAAATCTCACCTGTTTTTGTTTGGCTTTCTTTTTGCGGTCTAGTTTTGAGCAGAAGAATTTTTTTACACAGGTCCATAGGTTTTCAATGAGAACATTATACATTCTTGCATTGCCGCTAAGTCAAAGCATTTTATTCTAATGCCTCGTTTTCCCATCTTCAGTGGGGGTTTCCCCACTCAAGAGCATATATATGTATGTAGGAAAACAACACTACGGCTACTTCTTTCTTGGGAATTCTGTATATTTATTTGATCCACATTTTTCATGCTATTGCCAGCTTGAGGCTCTCATATAACATGCTACTCGTACTTCTTACTTTCTATGCTTATAACCTTCTTTTGCCATTACGCTTCGTTTTCCGTTCACTTAACAAGGTTGTATCATCGATTCTACGTGTATATTTTTTACATACATTCAGTCAAAGAAGTACCGGAAATTGTTCGAAATGCAAAATAATTGTTTAATCATCAAAATTCATTTTGTTGCCTTCAAAATAAGCTTCATTCGAAGCAATATATAGGGTTTTTCAGTAAGAGCGCTTCAACTTTTGAACTTTTTTGAATAAAACACAAACGGTTTGACTTTTTTAACTAATTTTTTTTTTATTATCGAGCTTGAACATATACATTTAAGTATGAAATTCTATTTCTTTTGCATGACCACCGCGTGCACGTTTTACGAAGTCCAATCGTTGAACCCAATTTTCGACCACTCTTTTGGATAAATCGGCTGAAATTCCAGCAATTTCGCGTTCAATATTGGCTCTGAGCTCACAAATCGTCGCCGGCTTGTTACTGTAGACCAGAGACTTTACATAACCCCAAAACGGGACGGCTTGTTAAATGGACCGTAAAATGGCCGTAATGCTCTTAAAGTAGCAGCAACAGAACGATTATTTTCATAAAAAATTTGTACGATTTACAATGGTTGCTCAAGTGTGTAGCATTCCATGATGAAATGTATACTAATGAAGTTTACAAATGACAAGCGAAAAATAAAAAATATTGCGTCGTTCGCCCTCCCTATCGGAAAAAAGTTGAAGCGCACCTATTGAACAACCCTATACATATACCAACCATTAGTCCAGTCATCAAATCACCTTTTAGAAGCGTTTAAAGAGTTTTTCTTCAGCTCTATCGACTCAAAGCGGCGTCTGCGGACTGGCAATTTAAGTTTTGGGAAAAGGAAAAAGTCACAGGGGGCTAAATCCGGTGAATACAGTGGTGGTTCGATGATATTTGTAGAGTTTTTGGCCAAAAAAGTGTTCACAATATGAGCCTTGTGAGACGCTGCGTTATCATGGTGCATGATCCATGAGTTTTCTTTCCACAAATTGCGCTGTTTCCTACGCACATTTTCTCTCAAACGTCGCATAACTTCCAAATAATATTCTTTATTTACCGTAGAATAATTTGGAACGAATTTGGAGTGCACAACACCGTGATAATCAAAGAATACGAGTAGCATGACTTTCCCTTTTGACTGACTTTTACATGGTTTCGGCTCATGTGGATAGCGCCATTCAACCGCCTGTTGACTGGTTTGCATGTCAAACTCATATAGCCACGTCTCATCACCTGTTATGATACGCTGGATAAATGTTGAGTCCGAATTCACTTGCTCAAGCATGTATTCAGCCACCTTCTTCCGATGAATTTTTTAAAAGAAACTCAACTCTCTTGGAACGAGTCGAGCAGCCATGCATCTCATGCTCAATTGATTTTGAAAAATATTGCAAATCGATTCGTGAGACACGCTAAGGTCACGAGCTACCTCCCTCAAATTTAAATGATGGTTTTCCAGCACAAGCTAATTGACAGATCACGCTTATATGTGTAACACGCGCTTTTTAAATGAATAATTCTCGATATTTTTTTGACAGAATCTAGATATATAATTATTTTCATATAATACGATTATTACGGCCGCCTAGCGGGCCCAAATAAACTTATAAGCATTCCCTAGTGTATCCAAATCTCAATGGAACAAATAAATACATTTAGTCACATGAATTATTATGAATAGCAGCACGAAACATTGCTGCACGAAATTTTTTTAAAATTCCTTTCACCCTGGGAGTTGAGCCTCTATAGATATAAAGATGTACATCCTTGTCATATCTTACGTCTTAAATACGTCTCTCTCATTAAGGCCAAATATTTTCCTTTTGATTTGTGTCCAATTATTTTGCAAAACCGTAAAAAAAAGTTTTTTATGTCAATAATATAATTATGTTCTAAGAAAAGTGATTAAAAGCTTTGCTTAAGGCCATAGAGGATGTGATATAAAGACACCTTGGCTGTAAACTTCTATTTCTTTTATTGAGTAATGTGTGTGATTATCACTCTTTACAGTTACTTCAAAAATTCGATTTGGAATAGTCATCAAGTGATTTAAGGTGGCTTAAAGAAGTTGTAGACCAAATTGCTTTAACCGCTGACCATATTTATCACTTCCTTACTTGTTATTACCATGTATTATGGACTCATATCAGAACCTTTTTTCAGCTGTCTTGCCTTCGCCATTACCATTAAAAAGTATAAAGAAGTGTTCGCTACATAATTTAAATTTAAGTCTGATGCTTTCCATTTCAATTCAACCGGGCTATTCGGGTCATGTTCTTCGATTTCGATGTAACTCAAATATGTTGCTCTCTGGTCAAAATAATGAGACACGTATTTTTTTGTTCGCCCGAAAAAAATTTTTTTCAAGAGTTATCGGCAATTTTGTTTTTCGGCTCAAACTCGATTTTTTTTAATTATATAAGAAAAATTTTTTTTTAAATGCCCATAACTTAGTCAAAAATGAACCGATTTTAATAATTCTGGGTTCAAAATGATCGTCATTACTTACAGAAGCGACTTAATGTAGAAAAAATTGCAAAAAAGTAGTTGAAAATTTTTTATTTAGCAAAAAAGAAAAAAAATTGAAATTTTTTCGAAATTCAATATTTCAAAAAGTGTACTTTTTTTTTATAACTTTTTCTAAATCAAGAAGACACCTCAAACTTCAATTGAGCAGAATGCCCAGTAGCTAAAATGAGTTGTTTTTGAGTAATGAATTTTTGAGTAAAAAACCTGTTTCGCACTTTTTGTTTTTTGCAAAATAAAAAATTTTCAACTACTTTTTTGCAACTGTTTCTACATGAAATCGCTCGTGTAAGTAATGACGATCATTTTGAACCCAAAATTATTAAAATCGGTTCATTTTTGACTAAGTTATGAGCAGTTAAAAAAAAAAAATTCTTATATAATTAAAAAAAATCGATTTTGAGCCGAAAAACAAAATTGCCGATAACTCTTGAAAAAAAAATTTTTCGGGCGAACAAAAAAATACGTGTCTCATTATTTTGACCAGAGAGCAACATATTTGAGTTACATCGAAATCGAAGAACATGTCTCAAATAGCCCTTTTGAATTGAAATGGAAAGAATCTATATAAGAAAATTTTTTTTAATTACTCATAACTTAGTCAAAAACAAGCTGATTTGAATGATTCTGGGTTCAAAATAATCGTAATTACTTACACGAGTGACTTCATGCAGAAACAATTGCAAAAAAGAAGTTGAAAATGGTTTATTTTGCAAAAAACAAAAACTGCGAAACAGGGTTTTTACTCAAAAATTCATTACTCAAAAACAACTCATTTTAGCTACTAGGCATTCAGCTCAATTAAAGTTTGAGATGTCCTTTTGATTTGGAAAAAGTTATAAAAAAAAAATACACTTTTTGAAATATTGAATTTCGAAAAAATTTCATTTTTTTTTTCTTTTTTGCTAAATAAAAATTTTTTAACTACTTTTTTGCAATTTTTTCTACACTAAGTCGCTCCTGTAAGTAATGACGATCATTTTGAACCCAGAATTATTAAAATCGGTTCATTTTTGACTAAGTTATGGGCATTTAAAAAAAAATTTTTCTTATATAATTAAAAAAAATCGAGTTTGAGCCGAAAAACAAAATTGCCGATAACTCTTGAAAAAAATTTTTTTCGGGCGAACAAAAAAATACGTGTCTCATTATTTTGACCAGAGAGCAACATATTTGAGTTACATCGAAATCGAAGAACATGACCCGAATAGCCCGGTTGAATTGAAATGGAAAGCATCGTCTATCATAAGGCCTTGATCTTTCTGATACAATGTTTAGTTTGCATTTTTCCCTTTCCCTTCTTTCATTTGAAAGATATGTATTTGTGCTCAACAATTTTAAAATAAATATCAACAAACATAAATAAATCTCAAAGTCCCAAAGATATAAAAACGTAACTTTATTTGTGGTCGTTGCCTAACAAATATTCAAATGGGTTTGAGGTTGTTTTGCTAAATGTCTTACAAAGTTCACTTTGTCATACTACAACAGCAGTTAAAAGTTATTTTGTTCCTTACTTATGTACTCACATACCTATTTTACGATGATTATTATATTTGCACTTCATAACTTCTCTAAAATAATTTAAATTATTTGACTAAAGAAATAAAAATATTTAATGGCTATGAATACGTACAGTGTACTTCAACTACTTATAGAGTTCCAAATACAAGTACATCTGTTTTAGTTACTCATGAGATTTAATGATATTTAAATAAAAAAAATGAGCCATATAAATTTAATTTATAAACTGAATTTACGTATGCAGTTGCGAATCCAGAAAACCTATTTAAATATTGGGTAGTTTTTTTAATCAGTTTAAAGTTGAACGTTCTTTTTAAACCATCCGGTAGCTTTAATAAGCGAGTAAAGCTTCGTTAGTTTTAGATGCGCTATATCCGCTGTATCCGCTATATCCGCTTTATGCCATACCAAGAGTGCGGAGCCTCCTTCTGGCTAAGCCTCACACTTACATTAAAGGTGTCTGACTGTTTCCTCTTCGTCTGTGTTAAGACAGTGAAGTCCTCATTTGTGCATAATACTCTCGTTTTTATTACCGTAAGTCCCTCTTTTATGGCAGTGACTTCCGCCTAAAATACTCGTACACTGCAATGATCAGGTACACGAAATGATTGGCTAACTCCGAGTTTATTGGAGTAAACCCCTCCACCTACTCTGTTGTCTAGCTTTGAGACATCTGCATAGATGTTTACATCATTTTCTGTAATAATAAGCCTCTACGCTTTGTGCTGAGTATATCGATTTCTCTTAATCTAAGAGCTGACTTGGCAGCTTTTTGCTTCCCGAATTGCTGTATTGGTAATATGTTGAGCATAATGTAGATGTAGTCCTAATGGTCTCGCAGATGCAAAGTGTGGCCATTCTTTATACATCTACCATGGTCTTTTGATATATTTCTTATCTAAAGCCGGTCACCATACTAGTATACCGCATGTTAGGATTGGTCTTACTATCGCTGTGTAAAGCCAATATACGATAGAGGGGAAGATCCCAACTTAGTCTTTTTAACTTTTTGCAAGAGTAGAGTGCTATTGTCGCTCTTTTTACTCCATCTTCGACATTTGACGTAAATCTGAGTTTCTTGTAGACCTAAGTAGCGGGCTTCATTGCTAAATGACAGTGCCGTACCACCTAGAGTCGGAGGAGTTATTCGTGGAATCCTATGTTTTTTAGTAAATAAAATGAGTTCAGTTTTGTTTGCGTTGAAGCTAGGCCATTTTCTTTTGGCCAGTTTTCAACCATGTTTAGTAAATCCTGCATGATTTTACAAAGTGTTGAGAAATTTCCGTCTTACTACCATTCTAACATCATCCGCATAGGCTATGACGTGTTGTCCCCACTACTCTAGGCTCATTAGCAAAAAGTTTATTGCCAGCACCAAGAGGAGAGGGGGCAGCACTTCACCTTGAAGAGTTCCTCTACTGACTCTTTTCCTTATCTTTGAATTCCCTAGGGTTGCGATCTCAAATCTGCTCATGAGCATGTTTTTATGAACTCAACCAGAGCCCCGGAGATGAAAATAATAAAGGTGAAAACTATAATTACAACGTTGTGTACAAAATATTGCAATTTTTCAAAAACTCATACCTCTAGTTCCATTGGAGCTGAAAACTTCTTTCTGAAGTTAAGAAAATGAATTTTGTAAATAAAACTAATTTTAATACAAGCAAATTTTTATTATTATAAGTAATTGAAATGTTTAATTCGAATTGTAATGTTTAGAATATTTCACGTTCCTGTAAACAACACAAATAAAACTCATATGGCAGCATGTTGCGAGTTTGAATATTATAGAAAATGTTAAATTTTATACGGCATAATCATACTGGACACATTTCAAGCTTAATTAGCAACTCTTTTACTTAGTAATTACAATAGGTAGCAGTTAATACAATAGTTTTTCCGTTCCTTAAAAATAAGTTTATGGTTAAAAGTAATTCGACGGTTATATTGAAAACTCTCTACGTTAAAAAATGCATTCTTTTAACTTCAAAATGAAACCAAAAAGAAGTTATGACTTTGGAATATGAGTCTCCAAGCAAGCAAAAAAAACAAAAAAAAATGTATCCCCTCCACTTTTCAAAATATAAAATGAGTCTTCGAATACGTACGAGTACATACCTCAGCCCTAGAATTGTTGAATCTTTAATTCAAATTCACACCCTCCTACCCATTTTGTCAAAACTATTGGATAAACTGCTTGCCAAACGCCTTAACAATATTATTGAGCAGAGGAATCTGATACCAGCGCATCAATTTGGCTTTCGCCCTAAACATTGTGCTCAGCTGTCTTCCTAGATGTATCTAAGGCTTTCGATAAGGTATGTCACGATGGCCTTCTCAACAAAATAAGAGAGCTATTACCAATTCAATATTATAACATTTTAAAATCCTATCTAACCGATCGTTTCTTTCGAATTAAATACGACGACACGTATTCTGACCTGAAAGAAATTAAAGCTGGTGTCCCACAGGGTAGCGTTCTGGGGCCCATCCTTTATCTAGTTTTCACATCCGATTTGCCTACCAATCAGAACTGCGTCATAGCAACGTTTGCAGACGATACCGCTATTTTGTCAGTTGGAAATACACAAATTGAGTCAACTGCAAATCTTCAAAAACATTTAAACAGAATATATGAGTGGACAGTTACTTGGCGAATAAAACTAAATGAAACCAAATCCGTTCATATTGATTTTACGTACAATAAAATCAGATATCTCCCACTATATATAAATGGAGTGCAAATCCCATATCATAACACGGCTAAATACCTGGGTATGACTCTTGACACTAAACTGAGATGGAGTTCTCACGCAAAGAAGAAAAGAGAAGAACTCGATATTAAATTCAGAAACATGTATTGGCTTATGGGTAAAACATCTGCTTTATCCATGTTCAATAAAGTACTTCTCTACAAGCAAATACTAAAACCAATTTGGACGTATGGGATACAACTATGGGGTTGCTCAAGCTACAGCAACATACTTCAAATTCAAAGGTTCTAGAATAAAATTTTGCGATGCGCTGCTAACGCGCCCTGGTATGTACGCATCAGCGATCTCGAACGCGATCTCGGCATAGAACCAGTTGCCGTCGTAATTAAAAAAAATGTCCTATCTCATATAAATAGGCTATCTTATCATGTCAACAGCGAAGCCTCAGCCCTCACTGACCAACAAAAATGGTTTGTAAGGCTGAAACGCAAAAAGCCGCACCACCTCGTGCAGTAATCAACTCCTTTGCAAGTTTTGTGCAAAGCACCATCATATTAATTGTATTATACAAAAACCGAAGAAAATTGTTCGTTAGTTTATTTTTGTTAACTAGTTACAATAAAAATGAATATTAAAAAAAAAAAAAAAAAATTCACTGCGCTGAAAAATGTAAATTGGAGTGTTTCCTAATGGTTAAGCTTTCATACGAAATTTGTAAAAATTGAGTTTGAAATTATTTAGAGTAAGAATGCGCATACAAATTTTTGACTTTATGCTTATTTACTTACCTTTGATATATGGTATGGTATACACGCTCACTATGTCCCCAGCACCCACAAGACTCACAACACTTCTGCATTCTGCTGTCAACTCCTTCAGGACCTGTGTCTCTTTCTCTTTAACAACTCCAATGGACTTAAATCTCGATCCTTTTAATGCAGATTTCATCTTAGAAAAGAGATAGAAGTCTCATAAGATCCAGCCTACAAATCTAACACCATTTTGATAAGATTTACATATAATACTGGTGCATTGCAATCGTGGAGAGCCCACGACTGATTCCTCCACCATTCGGATCATATTTTTATTGTTTTACGTCTCGGACTTTATTCTTGTTATTCAATAGTCGATCCTCGTACTCTCATAACTCCAAATGGGGACTTCTTTGGTATTATAGATATATTTCGACTCTCTTCTCTCTCTCAGGTTAGGTATTTTACTGTGCTTTTATTAGATTTTATTTTTTGTGACTATTTTCATTGTATAGATATTTGCTTGAAACTCTTCCTAAATATAATATCTATGTAAATAAGAATAATTCAAATCCCATCTTTTTTAGTTTGTTCAGAGGTACAGGAAAATCATCTTCCTACGAAAGACATTCTCAAAGATGCTTCAGCTAAAAGATTTACCAAAAATAACGATATTGTACGAGCTGTACGAGAATCAATTCGACAACATGAACTGTTGCAGCAACGTAATAAAAATCGCAGGTATGAAACTAGATATGTGTTGGATGCTACTTACAAAATTTATTCCTATATTTAAGATCAAAACGTGCCGTGAAGCGCGTTTGTTATGGAGAACTCGGTTGTTTTGAGGACTCTGGTCCTTTTGCGTACCTGGAAATGTTACCCTCGTCACCTGAAGATATCAACACGAAATTTTATTTTTACTCCACAAAGAATCGTTCAGAGAGACCACTCATGGAGTTGCCTTTTCTTAACATGACCAACGCTTTTGACAGTATCGCCATGGCTTCGCATTCGATACGACGCAGGGCAGGTTCGACAAATGATACACTCGATGAACCCACAGCTACGACAACTACAACGACAACAACAAAGCGAAGCGTCTTTAAAAGCACTCCACTGTCGCTTGATGAACTACATGGTTTCGATGAGCTATCGGTGCGTGTGATCGTGCATGGTTTCGGCTCTGCTTGCCCGCATGTATGGATTTATGAAATGAAGACGGCGTTGATGGCGGTGGTAGGTTATAAATTGGAAATTTAAAATTCCAAATTTGTACTTTTGTTCATTGTAGGAAGACTGCATTGTTATATGCGTGGATTGGGAGAACGGTGCCACTTTTCCGAATTACGTGCGCGCTGCCTCCAATACTCGTCTAGTTGGCAAACAATTGGCCATGCTTTTACATAACTTGAAAGAGTACAAAGGTCTGAACTTCTCCAGGACACATCTAATTGGTTTTAGTTTGGGAGCACATGTGTCTGGTTTTGCTGGCTCTCAATTACCGGGCTTAGCTCGTATTACTGGTTTGGATCCTGCAGGCCCGCTTTTTGAAGCCCAACATCCTAAGGTCCGTCTGGATAGTACAGATGCGGAGTTTGTGGATGTTATACATTCGAATGGGGAGAACTTAATACTAGGAGGGTTGGGTTCATGGCAGCCAATGGGACATGTGGATTTTTATCCGAATGGAGGGCGCGTGCAGACGGGTTGTTCGAATTTATTCGTAGGTGCAGTAACGGACTTCATTTGGTGTAAGTGAAAAGAGAGATTAATGAAAACTTTTTCGATAGTTATGATTTAATTTTGAGATATACATAAATCCCCAACAACCAGTTTGAAAGTTAACATAAGTATATTTTTTAAGTTTACGTAAGATTAATGTTCGGTATTCTACATATACTCCACTTATTTATAGCTGCCCAAACGGCCGACGAGGAGGAGGGTCGTTCTCTCTGCAACCATCGGCGTGCATACAAGTTCTTCATCGACTCTGTCGCTCCGCGATGTATGTTTCCCGCTTATCCATGTAACAGCTATGATGATTTTATTAAAGGCGACTGTTTC